>NC_091454.1:147503942-147636442 GCF_027789765.1 Dendropsophus ebraccatus
TTCCATACTGTGTGATTTGTTTTCCATTGATTTACATTATAAAAAAAAAGTCTTTTTTTTTTTTTCAAAATACACAAAGACATGGTTGACCACATTTTTCTGTAGGTTATAATTGTGAAACAGATGCAAAAACGGAGCGTAAACCTAGCCTAAGGCCTCATTCACACATTCAGTAGTTTTTCAGGACCTTATACTATATCTGCAATTGTCATTCAAAATCTTCAAAAAATTTGTCTGTAGTGCAGCTGTGGGCTGCGTTCACACTACGTATATTTCAGTCAGTATTGCAACCAAAACCAGGAGTGGATTAAAAACACAGAAATGATCTGTTCACACAATGTTGAAATTGAGTGGATGGCCGACATATAACAGTAAATAACGGCCATTATTTCAATATAACATCCGTTGTTCTAAAATAACAGCAAATATTTGCCAAATATTAAATGGCGGCCATCCACTCAATTTCAACATTGTGTGAACAGATCCTTTCTGTGTTTTTAATCCACTCCTGGTTTTGGTTGCAATACTGACTGAAATATACTGACTGAAATATACATATACTGACTGAAATATACGTAGTGTGAACCCAGCCGTAAACTGTATTTTTTGTGGATCCACAAAAATGGGAATGTAATCATGAGAGATGAGCGAACCGGGTTCGAGTCGATCCGAACCCGAACGTTCGGTATTTGATTAGCGGGGTCTACTGACCTTGGATAAAGCTCTAAGGTTGTCTGGAAAACATGGATACAGCCAATGACTATATCCATGATTTCCACATAGCCTTAAGGCTTTATCCAAGTTCAGCAGCCACCACTAATCAAATGCCGAAAGTTCGGGTTCGGATCGACTCGAGCATGCTCCAGGTTCGCTCATCTCTAGTAATCATTAAATTAGGGTGATCTGTATTTTTCCGGACACGGCGATAGCAAATATGTAATTTTTTTTGTTTATATTTTTTATTTGGAAAATAGAAAAAGGGGATGATTTTTAACTTTTATTATAGGATGGGAACTCCAAGGGAACTCCTGTGAGCAATACTATGATTGCTCATAGGTATTGTTATCTGAACACGAACATTCTGCTTTTGATTTCCTGCAGCTGCAAAAGGCTTTTCCTGGCAACCCTAGGGCAGCATCCACCTTGTGTAACCCCTGGGTATCAAACTCTGAGTGTTTGGGATCAGATAACACTGCCGAACTTGAACATTTTGGTAAGTTTGCTACTGACCACTACTCAATGCTGGGATCAGTGCAGTACATATGTACTGCATTGCTCCATGGAATCTGCACTTGATTGCTTTAGGGTCCATTTACACAAAGATTTGAAGCCAAAGCCAGAAACAGACTGTAAACAGAGATCAGGTCATAAAGGAAAGCCTGAGATTTCTCCTCTTTTCAAATCCATTCCTGGCTTTGGCTTCAAATCTTTGGCAGATAATCTGTCTGTGTAAATGGACCCTAATGGTGTGTTTACACAGAGAGATTTATCTGACAGATTTTTGAAGCCAAAGCCAGGAACAGACTATAAACAGGGTTCAGGTCATAAAGGAAAGACTGAGATTCCCTGTCTTTTCAAGTCCATTCCTGACTTTGGCTTCCAGTCAGATAAATCTGCCTGTGTAAACGCACCATAGGTCTGTTAAATGTAGCCTAAAGCAATAGGCCAACCAAAGATCACTCTAGAACAGCGTTTCCCAACCGGGGTGCCGCGGCACACTGGTGTGTCGGGAGAACTCGCCAGGGGTGCCGCGGGATCCCGGTGGGAAATGTGCGCTGTCACTTTAAGCATCCCGAGAAGCTGCGGCCGCGCAGCTTCTCGGGATGCACAGATCACTTTGATGTTCCGCCCACACTGTGAACGGGCGGAACATTAAAGTGAGCATAATGTAGGAGCAGGAAGTGTCGGCATCCTGCTCCTACATTCCCTCCCATAGGCTGCCTGCACTTCATGCCAGCAGCCTATGGGACACCGGTACGTGACCTCTCCGGCAGGCGTGATGATGTGACGTCATCACTCCTGCCGGAGGTCCCGTCCCTGCGGCTCGCAAGATGGAGCCAGAAGAGGAGGAGGAGGAGAGCTGCTTCCTGCAGCCACAGCGCGGATTAGGTGAGTAGAATGTTTTTTTTAGGGGCAGAGCAGGAGGCATTATTAGTATATGGGGGCATTATTAGCTCGTGGGGGCACCTCTGGGGGCATTATTAGTAAATGGGGGCACCTCTGGGGGCATTATTAGTTCATGGGGGCACCTCTGGGGGCATTATTAGTGTATGGGGGCACCTCTGGGGGCATTATTAGTTCATAGGGGGCACCTCTGGGGGCATTATTAGTTCATGGGGGCACCTCTGGGGGCATTATTAGCTCATGGGGGACCTCTGGGGGCATTATTAGTATACGGGGGCACCTCTGGGGGCATTATTAGTTCTTAGGGGGCACCACTGGGGGCATTATTAGTTCATGGGGGCACCTCTGGGGGCATTATTAGGTCATGAGGGCACCTCTGGGCATTATTAGTTCATGGGGGCACCTCTGGGGGCATTATTAGTTCATGAAGGCACCTCTGGGGGCATTATTAGTTCATAGGGGGAACCTCTGGGGGCATTATTAGTACATGGGGGCACCTCTGGGGGCATTATTAGTTCATGAGGGCACCTCTGGGGGCATTATTAGCTCATGGGGGAACCTCTGGGGGCATTATTAGTTCATGGGGGCACAGCAGGGGATCCTAAATACAGGGGGCATCCCACATTCCTAGTCGCTTTACTGCACATAACACCAAACAGCGCAGTTACTTCGGGAGCCTACAGGAGGGAGAAAGGAAGTTGCTAGAAATGTGCGGAGCCTAAATTGTTTGTCTCGCAGGTTCTGAGGGGATGAAACATATCTGGAAGAAATCATCATGGAGGACTGGACTGGATGGAGAGAAAAAGGGAAAGTGACGCCTCAGATCAAAAAAGACGTCACCTGTGAGTCACTGTATGACAGTTTTCTTATTTTGTAGAACATTATTTAGTAGGGGTGCCCCAAGGTAATTTTTTTTCCCAAGGGGTGCCCCGAGGTGGAAAAGGTTGGGAAGCACTGCTCTAGAACAAAGAAGAGGCCCCATGTGGTAAGCATAATGGATCGGCATCCCCCACTGAACCACCGATAAAGAAACTAAAACGCTATTTAGATGCCGCTGTCAGTTTTGACATTGTCATTTAAATGGTCAAGTAGCCGGCATAAACCAATTCTACTAGCTTTCTACTTATTTAAATGCCAATGTCAAAACGGACAGCAGCATTTAAATGCTTTTAATGATGATCCAGTGGGGATTGGCGTGCTGGATGTGATGGCAGCGAGCCGATCCATTATACTTACTGCACACAGCTTCTTCTGATATGCTGCAGATTTAGGCTATGTTCACACTACGTATGTTTGAGGCTGTATAGCAAACAAAACAAGGAGTGGATTGAAAACACAGAAAGGCTCTGTTCACATAATGTTGTAATTGAGGGGATGGCCGTCATTTAATTGCAAATATGTGCTGTTATTTTAAAACAACGGCTGTTGTATTGAAATAATGGAAGTTATTTACCGTTATATGGTTATATGGTTTTGGTTGCTATGAGGACCTGACATGAGGACCAAATATAGCCTCAAATATACATAGTGTGAACCCAGCCTTAGGGTGCGTTCACACCTACAGGATCCGCAGCAGATCTGCAGCAGATTTGATGGTGCAGATTTGATGCTCTGTTCAGTTATTTAAATGAAATCTGCTGCGGATCCGCAGCAGAAAATAAGCTGCGGGTTCGGTAAGTGTGAAAGTACCTTTAAGTTGTGGAATTTTCCAATTAACATCAATGGAGAAGTCAAAATCTGCAACAAAGGAGCAGCATATCTGCCACATGTGAACATACCCTAAGTTTATTCACATGGACAAAAAAGAAAACGATCAGTGAGGAATGTTCAAAAAAATATTTGTACTCCAATTACCACAAGCTCCAGGAGGCTCTTGGTGCTTATGATAAATGGTTCCATAAGGCCCCATTCACCAACTGGAGGCCAGACGTGTGTCAATTTGGCTCCGGGAAGTATATGTGGAGGTTCGCCAAATAAAATAGTCTAAAAAAAATGTACACTATGCGGTATAGATTTTTGTTTATTTATCATGGGTCTCTATGTATGATGGATGCCACTATGTGGCATATGTTACACGTATAAATTGGGGTCGGAATTCTGACATGTAAGTGTAATGGACACTGTTTACGCAATGTGAACCTACCCTTTCATGTCACTTTTCACTGTGGTTCTGTGTGGAAACTACCATTGAAATCATGAAAAGCCACACGAACAACCACATCAAAATCAGTACCAAAAGATGTAAAGCAGATTCTATGCTGATTTTCCAGAGCGATTTTTGCCTTTGTGAACATATTCAGTAAAGTCATAAGTGGGGCATGTTGTCCCTCGCTGAAATCACCTCCTGGTTAGGATTAAACAGAGACTAAACACATAAAATTCACTTATATGATATGAGTGGAAAGTAGCTCCCACTCTGGTAGTAATGTATATTACAACCTAATGTAAGGTCCCACAACATCTTTTCTAGCCCCCCAAAAAATAGCTTTTGTTTTTTAAATAATGACAGCTGTTAATGATCGGGATCATTATTTATGGCCGTTATTATAAAAACACTGGCTGTTATTTTTCCTAAAAAGATGTTGTAGAAAAATAGCCCAAAAGTGTAACTTAAAGGAGTTGTCAAGTGAAAAGCTTTTTCTTTCAAGTCTTCCAGTACTTATTAGCTCCTATATGTCCTGCAGGAAATGTTTTATTTTCAGTCTGACACAGTGCTCTCTGCTGACATCTCTGGCTGAGATAGGAACTGTCCAGAGCAGGAGAGGTTTTCTATAGGGATTCATAGAAAAGCGAGACAAAGTTCCTGTCTCGGCCAGAGATGTCAGCAGAGAGCAGTTTGTCAGATTGAAAAGAAAACAACATTTCCTGCAGGACATACAGCAGCTAATCATTATGGGAAGATTTTGAGATTTTTTTATAGAAATAAATTTCAAATCTATATAATTTTCTGACACCAGTTGATTTGAAAGAAAAAGATTTTCGCTGGACAACCCCTTTAAAACATACCTATGATTGTGCTGAGTTTAGAACTTGTACTTTTAGGGGAAGGTGTCGCAGGGAGTTCAGGTTGCCATGGAAACGTCTCTTGAGTCTTGCACAAGCCCTTTTAGGTTAGATTAGGGATCATGCATGGAGCTTGCCAAGGTGTCGCACAATGACAGGGACACTTTAACTTGATATCAGCTAGGAGTTTATTCCCACTTCAGCCTCAGATGTTTAAATCTAGGTGTGGAAATTGTGGCTACAGGACCCCCAAATTCACTGTGCCGGATTATTGCTTCTGGCTTAGTGTCACTACAGTATTTCAACTGGATAGATGCACTCTCTATAGGCATGGAGCTCTGGCCACACTCTGATACGGAATCCCTGTAAAGCCTCCCCCCAGTAATATAGGCTTATGTGTACAGGTCATATATGAACTGTTCCTAGTGACCTGTAAGGATAATATAGAATCTTCACTATATTGTCCCCACAATTCTAGAATGGCATAGACCTTGGGGGACATTTATGAAGTCCAGCGTTTTTTACGCCGGGCTTACAAATGTCCCCACAGCTCCAGAGCTCAGGGGATTTATGTAGAGGCACACTGCCTCTACATAAATCCCAATCTCGCGGAGCCTGTCTATGCGAAAGTTTGGAAACCCACGCCAGCTCAGAGCTGGCGTAGGTTTCAGTATCAAATGATAAATGCGGCGCACGTAGAGCCCACGCCCCCTCTGCGTGCAGCCCCATCCCCTGTAACGCCCCCTGTAACTCCCCCCCGTAACGCCTGGCGAAGGTGGCGCAGATGGGGCAGAAGCGAAAAAAATATTTTCAAAAATACCATTTGCGAATATTTTTACACCGATCTGCCCCATCTGCACCTAAAAAAGGAATTTATGCCTTTTCATATATGTCCCCCCAAGTGTCTGGTTTGGTTTTCGCAGACACACTGCCTTAGTCTATACCCGCACTCCAATGTCTGGCTATGTATAGAGTAGATCATGCTTGATTCAGTTTTTTTTTATGAGGTGAAACTGTATTTTAGCTACTAACATTCTGTATATTCAATATCATCTCCACAGATAATTGGCAGTAGGTAACATAGGACCTATACACGAAAGCCTAAATTACTGTGGGAAAATCTTTACAGGGACTTCCTGTTAAGTGATGCAACAGCACTCCATAGGAATTCCTATAGAGAGTGCAGCTATGCAGATGAAGCAGGGAAACTCCGCAAGAGGCAATAATCTGGCACAGTGAATTCCGTGAAAAAATTTTATGATCATTATTTTGACGTCTGCGCAAACAGCATCTGTTATTTAATACACTGTGTGCATTGGGCCACCATCATTCCATTGACTTCAATGCATTAGATTGACATCAACTAAAATGTGGTAATAACGGATGTAATTTTAAATAGAAAAAGCGGAAGCCTTCTCTCTTTTTTATTTTTTTTTTTTTACTTAAGGCAACATTTCCACACTAAAGATTGCAAACAACAGTCTTTGTTGTAAAACAACGAGTGGAAGTAATGTTCATAATCATTAATTCCGGCCATTGTTGTTTGCCATCTTTAGTATGTTGTGGGAACATAGCCTTAGTGTGAACATAGCCTATGGCTGTAATTCTGAGTGAAAATAAAATGTGTGAACAGGTTAAAAAAAAAAAAAAAAATCTTGCGCAAAAACAGGTTGTAAATAATGAGTGTGTTCTGTCTGTACTTAGTTATGTCCAGCCAGACTATTCTAATTTACTGCAATAGTATGCAAAGCAAAACCCGGCTCTGCTCATCATCTGCCCCAAACCATGCCTACAGTAAAGCATGGAGGTGTCAGCATCATGTGTTTTTTAGTGGCTGGGGCAAAGAGACTGGTCAGGGTTGAGGGAAGTTGTGTCAAGAAGGAAACTAAGTCTATACTGATGCACTATGTTAAATGTAATGTATTAAAAATGTACAAGTATTTCTTAAAATGTATTGTTTGATAGATAAAGGCTGTATAGAGCTCTAGTGAGACCACATCTGGAATACTGTGTCCAGTTGTGGAGACCTTCCCTACAAAAACATATTGATAAAAAAGAATGGGTCCAAAGACGGGCAAAAAAAATGGCGGATGGTCTGAAGCATAAAACATATCAGGAAGGACTTAAGGATTTGATTCTGTATAATCAAAGAAGGGAAAGGGAGGACATCTGATTATACCCTACTTGCTTCATGACAACACCCCTTTAAATGGAGCAAAATACAGCGATATTCTTAATGAAACCCTGATCCAGAGTGCTCTGGATGCACATAAAGATCTACTTTCTAAGGATTTATGACATTTGGGAAAGAACATAGCCTAAAGCCCCTTTGGCAGTGATTCCAGCCTCCAGTCTTCTTCTTAGATATGATACCACGTGGTTTACACATTTGAATTATGGGATTTTTTGCAGATCCTCTCCATTCAGTTAGGTTGGATAGGGACCATTCGTAGGCAGCCATTTCAGGATTCTTTGCCCAGTCTAAGTCTAAGTTAGGCTGGGCAAAGAATCCTATAATGGCTGTCTACGGATGGTCCCTATCTAACCTAACTGAATGGAGAGGATCTGCAGAGAAAAATGGCAAAAAAAACCATAATTCAAATGTGTAAACCATGTGGTATCATATCAAAGAAGACTGGAGCCTGGAATCACTGCCAAAGGGGCTTTAGGCTATGTTCTTTCCCAAATGTCATAAATCCTTAGAAAGTAGATCTTTATGTGCATACGTTCATGTGCCGTCACTGACAAACAGGCCTCTCAGAGATCGGCCAAAAGCTTATGCAGGTGCTATGCATCATTAAAGACGCCACTAAAGGAAGAGAGCTCACCATGCATACACCTCCGTAAAGATGCACAGCGCATGTGGGTTATCTCGATGATAGGTAGAGATTATGATCATAAGGATAAGGATCAGCTCACCCGATAGAGATGGTTGTGCAGCTCCAAGTGAATGAACAAGATGGGTGGGGTGCACGAGTCCTGGCGTGTGCTAGACGCTGGATTCAAGGAATAGTAGATAGGCTGTGAGTAGGTCAGCACTCCCATGTGACCATGATTAAGCGCGTTAGCGCGAAACTCGTTGGTTTTAATGAATTTTTATAAATTAAAAGTTATGTTTTAATCTCATCTTCATGTTCGGGGAGTGCTGACCTACTCGCAGCCAATCTACTATTCATCTGTTATTTACCCCACAAAAAGTTATGCGTCAAATTTTTGTTTTTAGTGGTGAGTTTTTTCTCTCTTTCTTTTATTTTTTCCTCAAAAACTGTTAATAAAAATGGATATTGCAGGCTACACTGTAATACAGCTCACACAGCAATCCGTTTTAAACAAAAAATGAAATATATGTTGTGTTTATCAACTTATTTGTCAATTTACATAGAAACTGAAAACTTTTCATATTGGTCTTTTTTAAGTTTCTGTATTACTAATATACAGTTCTACAGATTCCACTCTTAAGGCTATGTTCCCACTCAGCATAGCGGGGGAAGGCAGCCATCTTGTAATGTAGACAGATGCTAATAATCATCATTATCATTATTAGCAGCCGTCTATATTACGAGACGGCTGCCTTTCCTCACTATGTGCTGCAGTTTCTGGACTCTTTTAACAGTGGAGCACAAAAAATTCTTGACCTCTAATGGAAGTCATGTATATATAATATTATGCATGGAGGCGTGGCTTGGCGATGGCGGAGTGAAGCAGCAGCTCTGAGGAGCTCCGTCCAGGGCAGCGCAGTTCGGCACCCTTACTGACCCCTCACCCTCTCCTGGGATGCCCGGACCCCGCAAGCAAATCCCCCGCAAAGCACCTGGCCGGTCTCAGCGCCCTCTCTCCCTCCGGAGCAGCCTGGTCCGCTTCTGCAGATCCTCCAGCCCCGGCTTGCAGCACGGCCTGCCCTCTGTCATGGCGCCGACCCAGCAGGCAGAAGGCGCGCGCACTTCCTCCCCACACGCAGCACAAGAGAAGCAGCAAGGTGAGCGGCGCCTGTCAGCCTCCCCACTCCGAGCCCCTGTCTCCCCACCGTTACTCCCATGGGACGACGGGTATGAGGCCTCCGGTATCCCCGCGGCACAAGCGCCCCCCTCAGCCACACAGTACCGGTCCTCAGGCGGGACCGCCATCTTGGGCACCCAGCACCATGCGGCCTCCCCCACACCACCATGCCAGAGGGGAATGACCGCGGCAGACTTCCTGACCCACACCAGCTCTGCTGCACAATCTGCCTCCATGTGTGCCCCAGGACCTGACCCCTCTCACACACTGCAGGGAGAGCTGCAAAACCTCAGAGAACTCCTCCAAGCACTACCCACCAAGGAGGACATGTGTAACATAATACACCGCATTGAGGCTGCACAGCAGCAAGCAATAGACTCTGTAAAGGGGGACATAGAGCAGCTGACCACCCGAACGTCTGCTACTGAATCAGCAACCTCAGCTTTAGAATCCAGAGTGGCAATCCTAGAACAGGACGCCATAGCGAATCGCCGCCACCTGCAAATGGTGGCCCTACATCTTGATGATCAGGAAAACAGGGGCAGGAGAAACAATATTCGCATAAAAGGACTGCCTGAATTGCCTGCCGCTGATAACCTTGTGATGAGGGTGACCTCTCTATTCAACATGCTAACTAACAGGCCGACAGAGGCCACCTTTAAGATAGACAGAGTGCATAGAGTCTCTAGAATGTTCCAAAATGCGAATGCTACGCCGCGGGATATGCTGTGCCGTCTTCACTATTATACAGACAAAGAACAGATCCTGCAAGCAGATCGACTTTGAGGGGACGGAGATCCACTTGTACCCAGATGTCTCGGCACGGACCCTATACATGCGGAGGCTACTCCAGCCACTGCTTTCTAAAATCCGGGAGGTCGGCGCTTCCTACAGGTGGGGTCATCCCTTCCATGTTATCGTCAGGAAGGACTCCTCCACGTTTACTCTACGTCATCCGGACGATTTGCCTGAATTATTCATCTTCCTGAACATTCCGACGGTCCCCATCCCAGACTGGCTAGCCCTGGGTCGACAAGATCTACCATCCGCTCCGACGCGAAGAAGGAGGCCTTCTCGCAGAGTCCAGAATGAGCGGAGGACACGGGCCGAGCCTGGTCCGCCACGGGCAGACTTGTCCCAACCCTTCCCAATGGAAGCTTAGCGGCCTTCAGAATCACTGTCAATCTCCCGGGCCTCATGAAGAATTCTGATCACACACCCCTGAGTGCATGACACAGATCTATGGAACGCTGTCTTTCCTATATGCTCAAGTTTGGGCCACCTGGTCTGTGAGACTTGAGGAGGCCATGATAATGCGTGCCCAGAGTGAGAGGGCATGCGGCCGCGCTACTGTTTGATTACTATGTTATTTTGTTTTGCACTAGGGGTTTGCTGGGGTTATATATCCCTTGTGTTGGGCTTGAAGAGGTCCTATATGAGGGCAGTGCCGTTCTGCTTTATACCTCCAGGGACACCCCGGGTGACACCGGAACATAGCCAGGGTGCCTTTAGTGCATTTAGTGTCATACCTTCACCGATTGTTAAGGGGTCTCTTATACCCTCTCAGCCTTATCCCAACTTCCCCCTCCTCCCCCACCTTCCCCTTATCCTTCCCACGGGCATCCCTCTCACCTCCCCTTCCAAATGTAGTCATGACAGACCTCAAGAAGTCCCTAGCTGACAATGCTACTGACGAGATTTCCCCCGGGATCTTATGGGAGGCACATAAATGCGTTGCATGGGGCTTACTGATAAAACATGGCGCGAGACTTAAAAAAGACCATGCCTCTAAGACCTTGCAGCTCTTAGGAAAGGTGTCAGAGCTGGAAACCTTGCACAAAAGGAACCCCACGGAAGATACACGGGTGACTCTATTGCTAGCCCGTGATATCCTGAGGGCCCACCTTACTAGATGCGCAAGGTATAAGTTGGCCAAGTGCCGGCGCCACTTTTATGAACACGGCAACAAATGCGGACGCTCCCTGGCTAGGGCCCTCCGCGCTCAGCAACAACAGTCTTATATTCCCTTCGTGCAATTAAACCCGAACACCCGGGCCACTACACCTAGGGCAATTGCGGAAGCTTTCAAACAGTTCTACGCCAAAACTGTATGCGGTGGATGGGGACAATCCTGCGACACTAGATGCGACATTCCCGGACAAAATCCGACACTACATCTCCCAATCAGGCATGCCCACCCTCACCGCCGAGGATGTAGAGGCCCTAGAAGCACCTATTTCAGCCGGAGAATTAAATGCGGCTATTAGGGATACGCAGACTGGTAAATCCCCCGGCCCAGATGGGTTTGGCCTGGCGTATTACAAGGCGTGTCGGGAAGAACTTACCCCTCATTTCTTGGCCGCTTATAATGCCATTTCCCAGGGGACCGCCTTGCCGATTGATGCCACTCGCGCACATGTTACGGTCATTCCCAAGCCGGGAAGGGACAGCTCCCTTTGCGCTAATTACAGACCAATATCTTTGCTAAATGTCGATTTAAAACTGTTCGCTAAGATATTGGCCTCACGTTTGGTATCCCGATTGGACCCAATCATCCACCCAGATCAAGTGGGCTTTATGCCCGGCAGGGAAGCCCGGGACAACACCATGAAGGCCATTAATCTGATCCACAAGGCCAATCTGTCTGAGTCTCCCCTTATGTTGCTTTCGACGGACGCGGAGAAAGCCTTCGATCGGGTTAATTGGTCCTTCATGGTGGAAACGCTGAAACACCTGGGGATGGGCCCCTCTTTCCTGGCTTGGGTTACGTCCTTATATTCCTCACCCAGTGCGCAAGTCAAAGCGAATGGCATCCTATCGGACCATTTCCCTATACGTAATGGCACCAGGCAAGGCTGCCCCCTGTCCCCCCTTATTTTTATCTTAACCCTGGAACCGTTCTTGTGCCACGTCAGGGCGAACCCAAATATCATGGGAATGAAGACACAGCGTACACAGTACAAAATAGCAGCTTACGCCGACGATCTGTTGTTTTTCCTTACCAATCCGGGTATCGCTTTACCCAATTTAATGACTGAATTCACTACCTATGCCAGACTCTCAAATTTCAAAATAAACTTCCAGAAATCGGAGGCCTTGAACATCTCCTTGCCCACGGCAATGGCCAACCAGCTGCGTTCCTCTTTCAGTTTCACTTGGGCCTCAGAGACCATTAAATATCTGGGTGTTCACCTAGCGTCCGATCTCAGCACACTATACCAGCGCAACTACTTGCCGTTACTGAACGCTGTGAAAGCAGACTGCACGCGTTGGGTTAAAGGTCTCCATACTTGGTTTGGGCGGTGCGCCATATACAAAATGAACATCTTGCCTAGGATTTTATTCCTTTTTCAATGCCTTCCCATCCGCATTCCGACAGCATTCTTTCGCTCCATGGCATCTATCCAAACGAAATTCATATGGGGGGACAAACCGGCACACATCCGTAAAGCTTTACTCACCTGTCCGAAAGAACGCGGCGGAATCGGGCTCCCTGACGTGAAAAAATATTACTTGGCCACTCAGCTCACACACATTGTTGACTGGTGTAGAAATAGCAGCAGGAAACCATGGGTGGCGATAGAACAATCGTACACAGGCATACCTCTGGGTGGGTTGGCGTGGCTGTCGGGAGACCATCTTACTGATGTGAAATACCACCCTACCATTGGGCCTGTTGTGGCAGCGTGCGCAGACAAGGTGATAAGAAGAAAGTTTCTACCATGCACCTCCAGTATGACCCCCATTCTGGGAAATCCGGGGTTTCCTCCAAGCCTGACAGACAAAGTGTTCCGGGAATGGATAGCGAACGGAGCCTTTAGGGCCAAATCTTATATACAGGACAATGCGTGGGTGTCCGCGGCTGACTTGGTGGCATTGACTGACCCTTGCTCCCTAGGGCACTGGAGGGTGATGCAACTAAGACATTATCTGTCTTCTTTGCCACTGGTGACTCAATTTACTCGAGCGCTCACGGATTTTGAACAGTTATGTAACCAGCAGGAACCGCTGCGGCACACCCTATCCATTACCTACCAACTTCTTCAGACTGCCCCTGACGAGCCCCCCACCCCCCTTCCTCCTTAAGTGGGAAAACGACTTGGGCCTTGCCCTGACGGATGCACAGAGATCTAAAATCCTCCACTTGACGCTCAAGTCCTCCATTAGTTCCAAATTTCAGGAAGCAAACTATAAAATTCTCTCACGTTGGTACAGAGTACCAGCCACTCTGCACTCCATCATTTCTCAGGTTGACCCTGTATGCTGGAGGTGCGAAGAGGCCGAGGGGACATTCTTACATGTGTTCTGGGACTGCCCACGATTACGTGGCTTTTGGTTCGAAGTGATAGTGACCATTAAAGCGGTGACCGGCCTTTCCATGCCCATGGGCCCGGCCCTATTCCTGATTCATCACAGCGAGATCACCCAGGAGGCATACAAACACTCATTGCTAAGTTACCTGGTGATGGCGGCCAGGGCGTGTATTCCGCTTCGTTGGAAGCAGCGCTCTCCTCCTTCTCTTTCACTGTGGGTCACAAAAGTGAATGACCTGATGTGGCTGGAGGATCTCACTGCAGAATTACATTCTACTAACAAAAAATTTCACTCCACTTGGCTACCGTGGATCAGTTTCCAGAGACCGATGCCTACAGGGAACTGTTACACTCCCCCTAGGTAGGGTCCATACAAGTGATTTGGCGGAGAGGCAGGTTCTCGTTTCAGACGGTAGCCACCAGTAACCCCCCCCCCCCCCCGCCTCTCCCCCCCTTCCGCCCCCCCCCTCTTGTCCCCACACCCTCCTGTCTTCTGCCCTCTATATCTCTGTCCACCTTCCTGTATGTAATGTCTTCGTTTTATGTAATCTTTACCTGTTTTGTCTTGTACAATGAAAAATTGGAAAACGCAAGCGTCGAACGGCCCGCGTGCCCTTCCCCATATGTGCAGGACTTTGCTAGCCTTGCTATACAGCTCTCAGGAATTATATGGTACCAGGTTGTTGCTACATGCTTATGTATGTTAACGATGATTCATTGTTATCGAACATTTCTTTCTGTTCTTCTTTTTTCCTTTTTTATTCTCTGCCTCCGGCATATGTGGCTGGACACTGCTGTGCTTTGTTTGATGCTTATTTGAAAATAAAGAATTTAAAAAAATAAAAAATAAAATAATATTATGCATGGTATATCTACATTTGCAACTGGAGATCCTTAATATTTTGTAAATGAAGTATTGTACATTAGAGAATGTGATACTCAGAGCTGGAGGATTTAATGCTATATTACTTATAGTATTACACTACTTTACAAATATATATATATATACACTACCGTTCAAAGGTTTGGGGTCACCCATACAATTTTGTGCTTTCCATGAAAAGTCACACTTATTAACCTCTTAAGGACCCATGTCGTACCGGTACGTCATGGATCACTGTCACTTAAGGACCCATGACGTACCGGTACGCGGGTCCTTTAAGAGGGCGCCGCGGACCGGCCGCATGCGATCGGGAGAGATGGCCTGCAGAAATACACTGCAGGCCATCTCTCCCTGTCGGCACGGGGGGTTGCTAACCCCCCCCATGCCGACGATCGCCGCTATTGGCTTATCAGTTCAGATCAGCCAATAGCGGCGATCGGAACCTTTCCGGGTCATCGGTGACCCGATGACCCGGAAAAAAATGGCGGTCGGTGCTGTCCGAGGACGGCACCGACCGCCATTACTGTAAAAAGTAATAGTGGCCAGGTGCCACCGGCCCGATCGCCGTGAACGGCCGGCCGCTACCGGCCGGCCGTTCACGGCGATCAAAATCCCCAAAAGTTATAAATACCTGCTCCGGACCCCTCAGCTAGGTAGCTGAGGGGTCCAGAGCAGGTATTCGTACATTACTCACCTTTCCCGGGGTCCTGATCGGCGTCTTCCGGGTTCGCGGCGTCCTCGTGGTCTCGTTCGGGTCTTCGGCTTCTTCCGTGACGTCACGTTCGGCTATTTTCGGCTCCAGCGTCGGGTTTTCGTGATTTTCCGCTCTGCTGCCCTCTAGCGGCTGATATGTGTAATACACTTATCAGCAGCTACAGGGATGTTCAGTATGTAATAAATTTTTTATTTTTTTTTCTATTTTCCGCACCCTATCGCCGCTGAGTGTTGATCAGCATCGCACGAAAGTGCGCTGCTAATCAGCAACTCCTCCTTTTTGGCGTAGGGTGTTATTTTTCTCTATCCTACTGCCACGGTCTGCTTATAAGTGCCGCACATAAGTGCGGCATTTATCAGCAACACCATTTTTGGCGTAGTTTTTTTTTGTTTATACTTACTGTAAAAAAACACGTAAAAAAACACTACATTACACCACACTACATTGAATAAAGTTTGACACTACACCACTACATACCCCATATACTAGTCCCCATATAAAGATGACCCCCAGGGTGTTTTCGGCATCAGAGGGATACGTTATTGCCTCCGACACCGAAACAGCCAGTGAGGATAAATGGGGGGGATCCTTCGTTCCTCCATTCATCCTCATCCTCCAATGACATGTCTGGGGGGTAGCATAGCGTATGCTGCCTCCCAGACACGTCTTTTCCGCCAGTACCGTCCCAATAAGAGATGACGGTATGGCGTAAAATTCTCCAAACTCTGTGAGCGTACCTCAGGGTACTCTTACAGATTTAGGGTAGGTGCACACTGCGCAATGGCGAAGATAAACCTTTGTGCATTCCGCAGCTGGCACCCACCGGCGGACTGATGCAGGCGCGCGTCTCCACCCGTGTCATAGACTCCATGTTATGCACAGGCGGATTCCATCGTCCGTCCAAAGAATGAATACGTTGGACAGAGAGCGGAATCCGCCCGTGCATAGAATGGAGTCTATGACACGGACGGAGACGCACGCCCGCATCAGTCCGCCGGTGGGTGCCAACTGCGGAATGCACGAAGGGTTATCCTTCGCCATTCCGCAGTGTGCACGTACCCTTAGAGTGTATGAAGGAAGGGACACCTGAATCCAGCCCCCAGATGCCCCCCCCCCCCCCATCCTCGGAACAAGTGGGAAGATCGTCCGGGAACTGATCTTCCCACTGCTGGATAAAGGTTACCACCTGTACGGGGATAACTTTTATACCAGCACCCCCTCTTCCGCTCCCTCGCTGCCTGAGCTACTGTAGCTTGCGGCACGATCCGAAAATATCAGAAGCCGTAATAAAGCCCTAATATTTAGTAGCCATATAGCGGCCCCAGCGCTTCTGGATATGAAGGACCCCCTATCGCACCAGGACAACATTTTCCAGGTGACGTCCCCCACACTGGAGAAAGGGAGACCCCAGAAGAAGTGCAGAGTGTGGCGTAACAGGGGGATCAGGAAGGACGCCATTTTCCAGTGTGACACCTGTCCTGATCCCCCCGGCCTCTGCATACTGGATCGCTTCAAGGCGTACCACACGTCATCGGGGTTCTACATTATCTAAATTCTGTCCCTTATTCCTATTTCAGGGGTCACGTTGATCCAGGGATTATTCTGATCGCCATTATGGAGTCGGGAAGGAATTTTCCCCTGTGATGAGGCTACTGTCGTCTGCCTCACGAGGGTTTTTTGTCTTCCTCTAGATCAACACAGATTGAGTTTGATGGACACCTGTCATTTCCAACCTTATAAACTAATAATTGGCCCAATACCCCCAAATAAATTAGAATTGTCCCTTTTCCCCAGCTAAGTAGGTATGGCTGCCATTCCCATTAAAGGATGCCATGATGCAATTACAAAGCCTCTGTGCGGCCAGGACAGTAGAAACCCCCCCACAAGTGACCCCATTATGGAAACTACACCCCATAAGGAATCTAACAAGGGGGGCAGCGGGTATATGGCCCCCTGGTGACGGCCACATTTGGGAAGTGAAAATGAAAAAAATGGTATTTTTTATTTTCACGGCACATGTTCTACACATGTGCCCGTCACCAGTGGGGTCCATATGCTCACTGCACCCCTCGTTAGATTCCTTATGGGGTGTAATTTCCAGAATGGGGTCACTTGTCGGGGGTTTCTACTGTCCTGGCAGCACAGGAGCTTTGTAATTGCGACATGGCCTCCATCCTCCATTCAAGCCTCTAAATGGCGCTCTGTCTCTTTGGTGGCGTGCCCTGTGCCCACATGGCACATTATGTCCACATGTGGGGTATTTTCGTACTCAGGGGAAATTACCCTACACGTTTTGTGTTCATTTTCTTTTTTAACCCCTTGTGGAAATGGAAAAAAATCAAGGCTAGACCAACATTTAGTGTAATTTTTTTTAAAATTTTTACTCTAAATCATTAATCTTGTCATGATTTTTTCATTTTCACAAGGGGCTAAAAGGTAAAAAAACACTAAATGTGTAGTGCAATTTCTCCTGAGTACGGAAATACCCCACATGTGGACATAAAGCGCCATGCGGGTGCAGGGTAAGCCTCCAAAGGGAAGGAGCGCCATTTGGTTTTTTGAGGCTGGATTTAGCTGGATTGGATTTCGAGGGGCCATGTTGCATTTAAAAGGCCATTGTGTTGCCAAGACAGTTGAAACCCCCCACAAGTGACCCCATTATGGAAACTACACCCCTCAAGGAATGTAACAAGGGGTGTAGTGAGCATATGGACCCCACTGGTGACGGGCACAAATGTGGAACAATGTGGCGTGAAAATGAAATATTACATTTTTTACACTATAATGTTGGTCTAGCCTTGAATTTATCATTTTCACAAGGGGTTAAAAGAGAAAAAAAAACACAAAATGTGTAGAGCAATTTCCCCCGAGTCCGTAAATACCCCAGATGTGGACATAAAGCGCCATGTGGGCGCAGGGCAAGCATCCGAAGGGAAGGAGCGCCATTTGGATTTTGGAGGTTGGATTTGGCTAGAATGGATTATGAACGCCATGTCGCATTTACAGAGCCCTTGTGCTGCCAAGACAGTGGAAACCCCCCACAAGTGACCCCATTATGGAAACTACACCCCTCAAGGAATCTAACAAGGGGTGTAGTGAGCAAATGGACCCCTTGATGACAGGCACATTTGTGCCATGAAAGTGAAAAAATGAAATTTTTCACTTTCACGTCACATTGTTCCACATTTGTGCCCGTCACCAGTGGGGTCCATATGCTCACTGCCCCCCTTGTTAGATTCCTTGAGGGGTGTAGTTTCTAGAATGGGGTCACTTGTGGGGGGTTTCCAGTGTTTTGGCAGCACGAGGGCTCTGTAAATGCGATGTGGCCATTGAAATCCATTCCAGTGAAATCCAGCTTCCAAACGCTCCTTCCCTTTGGAGGCTCGTCCTGCGCCCGCTTGGCACTTTATGTCCACATGTGGGAGAAACTGCGCTACACTTTTTGTGTCTTTTTTTTCCTTTTATCCCTTTGTGAAAATGAAAAATTGAAGGCTAGAACAACGTTTTAGTGTAAAAAATACTTTTGTCTTTTTTCACGCCACATTGTTGGGAAAATCTATGAAGCACCTGTGGGGTCCAAATGCTCACCGCACCCCTTGTTACATTCCTTGAGGGGTGTAGTTTTCTAAATGGTGTCCCTTTAGGGGTGTTTTTTAGGTTTTGGCACCCCAGAGCCTCTGCCAACCTGAAGTGGTACAGTCAGAAATGACCAAATAAAACGGAGGCATTGAAATTCACTAGGCGCTCCCTTATATCTGAGGCTTATGGTTGCGTCAAATAGCGCAATAGGGCCACATATGGGGTATTTCTATAAACTGCAGAAACGGGGCAATAATTATTGGGGTGCATTTCTCTGGTAATAGGGTCATAATTATGAAAAATATTGGATTACAATAAAATCTCTGCACAGAAAATAAAAATTTTCAAATTTCTTACACACTTAGCTTTTATTTCTGTGACTCCCCTAAAGGGTTAAAAAACTTTCTGGATGTGCTTTTGCAGAGTTTGGGGGGTGCAGTTTCTGAAATGGGGTGCTTCGTGGGGCTTTCTAACACACAGTCCCCTCAAATACACTTGGGGGCTGGGTTTACACTATGTATATTTCAGGCAGTATTTGGTCCTCATGTCAGGTCCTCATAGCAGCCAAAACCAGGAGTGGATTGAAAACACAGAAAGGATCTGTTCACACAATGTTGAAATTGAGTGGATGGCCGCCATATAACAGTAAATAACGGCCATTATTTCAATACCACAGCCGTTGTTTTAAAATAACAGCAAATATTTGCCATTAAATGACGGCCATCCACTCAATTACAACATTATGTGAACAGAGCCTTTCTGTGTTTTCAATCCACTCCTGGTTTTGGTTGCTATACAGCCTCATAAATACAGCCTCAAATATACATAGTGTGAACCCAGCCTAAACCTGAACAGGTCCCTAAAAATATCTGATTTTGAAATTTTACCGAAAATTTGGAAATTTGCTGCTAATGTTTTACGCTTTCTATTGTTTAAAAAAAATGAAAGATAGTTTAATAAATGCCGCCAACATAAAATAGACATGTTGCTAATGCTATTTAATATATAATTTATGTGATATAACCATTTTCTGTATAAGCAGAAAAGTTTTAAAGTTGGAAAAATGCATTTTTTCACAATTTTTCACGCTATTTTGTTTTTTTTCATAAAGATTTGTTATAAGTATCGACTCCAATTTACTAGAAATGTGAAGTACAATATGTCACGAGAAAACAATCTCAGAATCAGCCGGATAGGTAAAAGCATCCCGAAGTTATTAATGAATAAAGTGACACTGGTCATATTCATAAAATTTACTCCGGTCCTTAAGGCCATTTCAGGCCCGGTCCTTAAGGGGTTAACCACCATACGTTGTGAAATGAATAGAAAATAAAGTCAAGACATTGACAAGGTTAGAAATAATGATTTGTATTTGAAATAACATTGTTTTTACATCAAACTTTGCTTTCGTCAAAGAATCCTCCTTTTGCAGCAATTACAGCATTGCACACCTTTGGCATTCTAGCTGTTAATCTGTTGAGGTAAGCTGGAGAAAATGCATCCCACGCTTCTAGAAGCAGCTCCCACAAGTTGGATTGGTTGGATGGGCACTTCTGGCGTACCATACGGTCAAGCTGCTCCCACAACAGCTCAATGGGGTTCAGATCTGGTGACTGCGCTGGCCACTCCATTATACCAGCTGTACCAGAATACCAGCTGCCTGCTTCTGCTGTAAATAGTTCTTGCACAATTTGGAGGTAAAAAACAAAAGAGAAGAGGAGGTGTGTTTAGGGTCATTGTCCTGTTGTAGGATGAAATTGGCTCCAATCAAGCGCTGTCCACTGGGTATGGCATGGCGTTGCAAAATTGAGTGATGGCCTTCCTTATTCAGAATCCCTTATACCCTGTACAAATCTCCCACATTACCAGCACCAAAGCAACCCCAGACCATCACATTACCTGCACCATGCTTAACAGTTGGTGTCAGGCATTCTTCCAGCATCTTTTCATTTGTTCTGCGTCTCACAAACGTTCTTCTTTGTGATCCAAACACCTCAAACTTGGATTTATCCGTCCACAACACTTTTTTCCAGTCTTCCTCTGTCCAATGTCTGTGTTCTTTTGCCCATCTTAATCTTTTTCTTTTATTGGCCAGTCTCAGATATGGCTTTTTCTTTGCCACTCTGCCCTGAAGCCCCAAATCCCGCAGCCGCCTCTTAACTGTAGATGTTGACACTGGTGTTTTGCGGGTACTATTTAATGAAGATGCCAGTTGGGGACCTGTGAGGCGTCTGTTTCTCAAACTAGAGACTCTAATGTGCTTATCTTCTTGCTTAGTTGTGCAACGCGGCCTCCCACTTCTTTTTCTACTCTGGTTAGAGCCTGTTTGTGCTGTCCTCTGAAGGGAGTAGTACACACCGTTGTAGGAAATCTTCAATTTCTTAACAATTTCTCACATGGAATAGCCTTCATTTCTAAGGACAAGACTAGACTGTCGAGTTTCAGACTAAAGTTCTCTTTTTCTGGCCATTTTGAGCGTTTAATTGATCCCACAAATGTGATGCTCCAGAAACACAATCTGCTCAAAGGAAGGTCAGTTTTGTAGCTTCTGTAACGAGCTAGACTGTTTCCAGATGTGTGAACATGATTGCACAAGGGTTTTCTAATCATCAATTAGCCTTCTGAGCCAATGAGCAAACACATTGTACCATTAGAACACCGGAGTGATAGTTGCTGGAAATGGGCCTCTATACACCTATGTAGATATTGCACCAAAAACCAGACATTTGCAGCTAGAATAGTCATTTACCACATTAGCAATGTATAGAGTGTATTTGTTTAAAGTTAGGACTAGTTTAAAGTTATCTTCATTGAAAAGTACAGTGCTTTTCCTTCAAAAATAAGGACATTTCAATGTGACCCCAAACTTTTTAACGGTAGTGTATATATATATATAGTCAGTGGTCAGCAGCCTGCAGCTTTCCAGATGTGAAACTCTAAGCTCCAACATCCGATAAGAGTCAGCAGTTTTTATGGCATGCTGAAACTTATAGGTTTACAAGGGTTTCATAGCCTTTGGTTGCAGATTACTGATATGTACAGTAGGCTGATAGCTTTAGTGTGATGAAAAAAAAATACATTTTTATTTGCAGTAATAGAAAACACTGAACTGTCTATGTGAGGAGTGTATTTACTTTGCTGACACAGAGTTTACTATAAAACTACAGGATAGACTACTCTAAAGCTTTAATGAACTTTAAAGTCTAACAATGACCAAAACAATTATGGAGACTATCAATGAATCCATTTGCTTCTAGCTGTAGTGTCTCAAGCACACAGTATAGGAATTCTTGTGATGAAGTGTATATTCCAAAGGAGGTATGGATATAGTTAGGGAGAGAAAGGAATATTGGGAGCGTGAGAGAAGGAAAGCTATGTGTGGGAGAGAAGCCATGGGGTCTGGGAAAGGAAGGACAGAATTTGGGAAGAGGCGCAGGGAGGGGAATGTGAAGATAATACAGGAAACCATGCAGAATTTTGGTCATCTATAAAGATCACTGTCACCTAATTTTTATTATCTTATATGATCTTTTCTGTTTACACAATATGAGACTCCACTTTTTATGGATGGATAAAACTGTACTGCCAGTGGATTTGTTTAATGTATTTAAAGTATTTCATGCCGAGAAGTCACTTAAAGAGAATCCGTCATAGAGTTAGATCCCTTTAACCCCTTAAGCACACGGCTTATTGACATTTCTGAGTGCCTACAACTCATTGTTTATTTTTTATTTTTGATATAAGTACCATTTAAACTTAACCCCTTAAGGACTGAGACCATTTTCAGTTTTTTCCCTTTTTTTTATTTTGTTCTACTCGTGTTTAAAAGGCCATAGCGCTTGCTTTTTGTTTGCAACACCAATTATACTTTGCAATGACAGATAAATTTTTCCATAAAACATGCTGCGAAACTGGGAAAAAAATTATTTGTTCAGTGAAATAGAAAAAAAGAAAGTATAATTCTTTTTATTTTGAGGAGTTTCATGTTTACGCCGTTCGCCCTATGGTAAAACTGGTTATCTATGTTCCTTAAGTCAGTATGATTACAATGATATGTAACTTGTATAACTTTTATTTTATTTGATGGCTTCTAAAAAATTAAAACTAGAAAAAACCCTAAAAGTTCTTCAAATTGCTCTATTCTGATCTTTATAACACTTTTATTTTTTGGTCTATGGGGCTGTGTGAGGTGTTAATTTTTTGTGCCATGATCTTTCTATTGGTTTCTTGACTGCATATATGCGAATTAATATGAATTTTGCACTTAGGCATTTTCTGCACTTAAGCCATTTACTGTGCGATATCAGGAATGTGATAATTTAAAAGTTTGGGCAGTTATGCAGGTCGCGACACCAAATATGTTTTTTTTTTTTTAAATTAAGAAAATATTTTTTTCCACATATACATTAATTTGATATCCCCCTGGGAGGGCTCCTACCACAACTGCACTGATCTCTCATAGAGATCAGTGCAGTATACAGTATACAGTATGCACTCGTAAGCTATGTTTACACACCGTCAAAAAGATTGCCGTTTTTATTGAACGGCCATCATTTAACCACAAATAAAGAACATTAATTTATAATAACAGCCATTTTTGGCCATTAAATGACTGCTGCCCAATAAAAACAGCAATGGTCATTTTTCAGGGAGGGGAGGCTAAGCTGTGAACATCAGCTATTGTCTTCTCTTTATTTTGGTGTCACTTTTCACTGTAGGGCTATGTTCACATGAAATATTTTTCTGGTCGTTGTTTGATACTTAAAACAACGGCTGCTATTTTGAGTATTAAATAACATTTGTGGTTTAGCATGTTTCAGTGGCCATCTGTGCAGTGACGGCCACTGGGACATTATTCTAGTTCAGGTGGACTGATTGCCCTTTGGGTGTGTCTTTAAAGGAGAATTATCAGCAGGTTAGACGAATCTAACCTGCTGACAGCCCCCTATAGTGCCTAGGACATTGGGGAGAAAGGTATGCGTCTTACCTTCCTCTTCGGTGCTGGTCCCGCACTGTCCCGCGTCTGTGTAATCTTAGGCTCGGAGCATTGTTAGGAGCACTGCCCCACCCCCACAGCGTCATCAAGCCTGCCCGCTCCATTGAAAATCAATGAGAATGAAATGTTTATGAACATTATTTTCAGCCATTGTTTAAGAACAACGACCGTTCTTTGGTACATCGTTGGAACATAGCCTGTAAATGATAACGTCAGCATCCAATCAGGAGACCGCACAAGCTATCTCTAACCTCTTTATGGACCTGTCAGCAGTTTTTATAGCTAATAAACTGCTGACAGGTCCGCTTTAAACAATACCTTATATTCTTAAATGACATTTTTTTTATGAAGTCAGACATGAGAAAAGGAAGCTGGGTAAAACAGAATACAGAGTTCAAACCTCTCCAATAGAGATTAAATGAGAGTCCTGTGTTATGTTTGATTCTGAAGTTATACAAGTACCCAGTATAGTAAATATTTTTGAAAATAACTCGTGTAGCTGAAAGGCCTTACTCTTGCTGCCAAATTAATGCAATAAGAGAATAACTTTACTCTTGGACGCAGTCATATTTCATACAGTTATTTGGCATGATATTTAGATTTCAACTACAAGGAGACATTGACTAATGAGTTTGAACACATGTCACATGTGCAGCAGAAAATTTCCAACTTGTGTGGGCGCTGATGGAGTGGCTGCTGGATCGATTTTTGTAATATGGTGCAAAATCTCTTCAATATGATGCTTGCTGGAGTTTTCAAACTGATTGTTGATGTCTACTAGGTTTTGCAGATAACGCCAATGTTTACCTGCAAAATCGAGTTCAGTAGTTCGAATCGAAATTGAATCAAGCGTAGTTCAGTAGAGAGCGGCTTACTTGCATCTGTGCTCTACTGCGGATCAAACTTTCTTTCCTCTTCTTCTTAAGGAGGTTGAATGTCCTGAAGTAAGGAAATCCACGGCATAGGCAAGAGGGTTACTCCTGTAGCTCCGGTTACCCCAGGGTTGAGTTCAGCAGTGCATGACTGCTGTAGTCTCTGGCACTAGAAAAACAGGTGTTGTCTCTTCTCTGTCTGGAACTAGACTGACCCACTAACCTGGAAGTGGCGTGAGAGAGAGTGTGTGTGGCAGGCTAAACCTTCCTACATAACTGCAACTGTGCACAGGGAGACATCTAGTGGTTGGAGTAGGGCACAGCAGCTAACTGCACTAACTGTGACACCTGACAGAAACACATTTACCTGGGTGTGTAAAGACAAAGAAAACATGTAGTGGGACACTACTTATACTTATCTGTCCCCGTACCCTCATCACATCATCACCAGCTCTCTGACATTATAAAAAAAAATATGCTATACAGTAATGTATGTCAGTGTGTTTTGTGGTCACTCTTTGTATCTTTCCCCTGAGGAACTGGTAGAGTATATTTACTTTGGTATTGTTATTGTTGTGGTTGTTGTCAATGGAATTGTTTTTATAAAAATGTAATGGGTTTTCTGCTATTCTGAAAATCTCAGCAAAAATTGTGACAAAAAACAATACTGCCCCTTATTAAGTACCAGGATAAAAAGGCATAATGTCTTCATATTCAATACAAAAGAAGGCTTCTGCCTTGTATCCTGTGTATAGATATGATGGATAAAAAAAATATCTGATCTTTCTGTTGATAGTGTCTGCCTGCTTCTGTTCATCCAGGCAAATAACGAGAGGGATTTAGTGAGGTGGAGTCTGATCAGGAGGGAAATGAAGCATAGTCCTGAAAGAGGTTACTGTATTGATTGGAGGAGTTCAAGATGAAAGAAGAAAGCATGTGAGAGAGCAGTTGAGTTACATTAGGTGAGAAGATGTGAAGAGTGAAAAGCACTGGGAAACTGACCTGGTTTAAAAGAAAGAAAAAAGAGAAGACAGATATGGACTGACTGTAAGATATAAACAAAGGAAAAGGAAAAGGCAAACCATTTAAACCCCCCCTACTATTGGACCTTATGAGTAAGTTCACACAGGACAGAAATGCTTTGGATATGCTATGAAAAAATCAACTGTAGCAAGCAAGTGGATGGTATTCTCACAGATTCCTTCCCTGAGCTGGGAACATTTTCCATGCAGAAATTGACCTGCAGTATGGATTTTTAAATCTGCAAAGTAAATGAACTGTAATGGGTAAGCACCACAACATTATATTGTTCCCCAGGCATACTAAACAAACAGTTTTCCTAGCCAAAAAGGTGCATACTTATAAACAAAGTGTGCACTCAAGAAATCATTCCATAAGGTGCTTTATTGGTCATGCAACACTATACAAAATTCCCCACAGACATTTATACATAATATACATAGGGGCGTGTGTGTGTGTGTGTGTGTGTGTGTGTGTGGAAGGGGGGGGCAGGGGGGGTTACTACCAATGTATCCTACCCCCTCAGTCTCCAACACCCAAAGGTAAATTATCCCTTACACTATATAGTGCTAATACAAGCCAAAAACATTACTGTCAGTGCCAAAGTGCAATGTAATAGGCAATACCAGAAATAGACTCGGTATAATATAGTCAAATAAAGTGCTAGATAAGTATACGGATATCACCCATAATGTATTGTAACATAATGAGAGTTGGTGTCCCTGGCTCCCCATGCATTCTATCATACACTATATAGTGACTTTCTCAGGGGTAAAAAGCTCCAGTATAATACTAGCAGTTATACTACAATGCAGCACAGGTCTACAATGGTGTAGTATAACAACCAGGGCCGGCGTCAGCACCCGGCTAAGTAGGGCAAATGCCGGGGCCCCCAGCTCCTCTAGGGGCCCACTCCCGTTTGTTACTACATTTTTTTTGTTAGTAAAAAAGAAAAAAAAGTGTAGTAACAAAGGGGACTGGGCCCCTAGAGGCCGCATGTGACAGTTAGGGGCCCGCCGGTCCATACTGGGGCCCCCGAGCACCTGTCTTCCATCACAAATCTTCCCTACAGCCGAGTAGGAAAGAGGACCTTTGAGTCTGAAGGACCTTTGATGATGTCACGGGTCATGTGATCGGACACATGACCTGATAGAGGGCAGCAGGTAGGCTCTGCAAACTAAGTGTCCTGTATGTGCTGGTTCTTCTACTTGTTTTGTGTATAGAGGTCCTGCTGTAATATATCTATATCTATTACAGCAGGATATATATATGTTACAGCAGGACCTCTATACACAAAACAACTAGATATCTGTATCTATCTATCTCCTATCTATCTATCTATCTATCTATCTATCTATCTATCTATCTATCTATCTATTTCCCTATCTCCTATCTATCATATGAACATGGTGAGACCTCTAGTTCTCCTATATTCAGGCCCTGCAGTGATATACAGTGTGTGTGTATATATATATATACACACACACTGTATATCACTGCAGGGCCTGTATATAGGAGAACTAGAGGTCTTCATATTATAAATATATATATATATAATGCTGGTGCTGCTAGTTCTCTAGTATACAGCTCCTGCTCTGTGTGTGTGTATGTATATACACACACACACACACACACACACACACAGAAGGAGCTGTATACTAGAGAACTAGCAGCACCAGCATGATATATATATATAATCCTGTGACTGGGTCTGACTCCTCCAGAGTCCTGACTACTGCAGAGATCAGGAGATACAGGAGGAGAAAGATATGCAGCAGCCGCATGTTTCTTCTGCTGCAAATCTTTCCTCACCTGTCTCTCCATAATTTGCTCCTCAAAGGGGCCCGCCGAGGCTCTGTCGCCCAAGGGCCCACAAAAAGCTGGAGCCGGCCCTGATAACAACGATTGAGGATTGCAGCTTCAAGTCCTCTAAGGGCACAAAAATTGAAGTGCCCTAAGGCCCTATATTATTAGATAAAAAGAAACATACATAATAGATATCACTGTATTTATAATGGTCTGTACTGTAAGGGTACAAACCCACTTGACATATTTGCTGCGTGAATCAGTCTTAAAAATAAGCAGGCAAAACGCAGGTTGGCTTTATACGATTGTTCTGAGTTAAAATACGCAATTGCGTATTTTTGAAGCGTGAAGCTTGTTGTTAGCAAAGCATCAGTTGTTAACAACCTGTGCGAAAAACGCATGTACCTTCATGCTTCAAAAATACGCAATTGCGTATTTTAACACAGAACAATTGTATAAAGCCAACCTGCGTTTTGCCTGCTTATTTTTAAGACTGATTCACGCAGCAAATACGTCAAGTGGGTTTGTACCCTAAAACTATAATGTTATTTAGCCAACATGATAAATACCATACCAATATCCAGCCTCCTAGCCACACACACACACACACACACACACACACACACACAGACACACAAAAACATGCCAGAATGGACCAGAAATCTTGTCTAAAAAAGTGGAATAAAAAATACAGCTCATTCCGCAAAAAAATTATTCCTCACACAACTCTGAATGCCCCTTTGTAAATAGAGCAGCAGAATGCATACTGAATAAGGGTATGTCCACACTACGGTCACACTACACTACCGGCTCATTCTTCGGGCGGAATCTGCCAAACCATAGAATGAAGCCTATGGGAGCAGCAGAAATGTGCCTGGCCACGAGCAGGAGCAAGCTGCAGAATCTGCAGCAGGTGATCCACCGGGATTTCGTAGTGTGGACTTACCCTAACACATTTTGGGATGATTATGCTCCTATGCTGCTTGCAAAAATACTATACTGAATTCTACTAATTCACAAGATATCTCAGTTTCTTTGACTAACTGCATACATTCTGTGCCATAGGTCATAGGACACTTAAATCACTGACACAAAGCTCATATTCCTTGGGTTTACAGAAAGAGTGAACAGGTTTGTTTCTATATAATTTGACTCAATGGAACGGCACTATCTGATTTATATCTGTTTATCCATGCTTTTAGCTAGCTAGTTATTTTAAGTATAAGGGATGAGAGGTTCTGTGTTTTGTTTAACATTTCTTGATAACACTTGCCTTAAATAGGCATTGGAAGCTCAGCTGCGAGCAGAACGAGATCTGGGACGTGTTGGTGGCTTTAAAATGTGTGAAAAACTGGGAACATATAGACAGAACCAAGAAGGCCAATTTTATTGGTGCTATTGATATATGAATGGATACAACAACTTCTATATTGTATATAGTATTGTATAGTATATATATTCTTGCATAGATAAAATGTCATGCACAAAAATATTTTCCAGATAAGCAGGTTGGCCAGTTTAAGTGACTCAGTATTCACCAAAACCATTTCCTTCCTTCAGTACTGTAAGATGTGAATAAAGAGTGTCATTGATTAGGGCTGAATACAAATATATCAGCTCCTCACTACATTAGAGGGAAACGGAGCCGAGGTGATAGATATACGGGAACAAGTCTTCCTGTTAGAATGGAGGTCGCTCACAGCTTCATTTAAATAATTACAAACCGTAAGGCACATAGGCAATATATAAATGTAAACAATTAAGGTGTGAAGCACTATGTTCTCCATTGCTGTGGCTTACCATAGGAAAGTCACCATCTAGCATAAAAAAAAAACAGAACAATTCGAGAGGAACAGTTAGAGAGTACCTCCTAATCCACAAAGGGGGAAGAGGAAGAAAATCCTGCCCAAAGTACCTTATAAAGTGGTGGGGTGGCAGAGTGACTAGGATGGAGCTGGGCAGTGCCTAATAGATTAACCTCTTCAGGGCTATTTCACACTTACCATGTATATCACATGGGGGGGAAACTGGGGATGGGGAACAATTAAGGTGCAACAGTAATATGAGTCAGTCACTTTTACAAAGTGCTGCAGTGTCCCCCATTATTTTATTTCATGTAGCTTGACCTTAGACTAACACTCAAATGTCATCCATGACAAAACATGCTGGAGCTGACTACAGATTGTTCAATCCAGTCTGGTTATTTTAGCATTTTATGTATGTGTGTTAGTGCCACATCTTTGTAGCCATGCAGCCAAACAAATCCAAACCATAAATCCATGATTGCAGGAAACAGGTTTTGGTGCCAAGAGCCAACCTAACACAGATTCCCATGTTACTAATGCCTTAAAATATGCCAGATTGGTTTTCTCTGTAGTGTTGTATTTAAAAACATTTTTAAAAAATCAACAACAAAACAATCTGATAAATTACATGGGATAACTCTTTTAAGACAGCGCCCTTTGATGCACAAAAGTCCCGGTCAATCTAATACAATCTTCCTTCCCGGCTTCTAAGAGCCATAGCACTTTTATTTTTCCACTTACAGGGCTGGTTGGGATGTCATTTTTTGCACCATGATCTCTAGTTTTTACTAATGTCATATTGGTGTAACAGTAAAATTTTGATCACTTTTTATTATTTTTTTTCTGATATATAATTCTAAAAAATCAGCAATCCTAGTGTGTTTTTTTTCCCGTTCACGCCGTCCACCTTGTGGGAACAGTTATGTTATTTATTAATAGATCGGACAATTCCGCACTCTATGAAATGTAATATGTTTTTTTTTTTTTTTTTTTTTTTTTTTAAATATTTTTAGTTTTATAATGGGCAAGGAATATATTAAACTTTTATTGCGGGGCGGTATACGTTTTTTTTAATACTTTTAAAAACTTTTTTTTACTCCACTTTTTTTTTTACAGTAAAACATGCAATCATTAGATTGCATGTACTGATCTATGCTATACCATAGCATAGCATAGATCAATGTTATCAGCGATCTATGCATAGAGCCTGCCTGAGAGCAGACCCTATTCATAAATCGCCGATCCGACAGGACGGAGGTAAGAGGTTCACCCCCGCCTCTCAGTACATGCAATCGCATATGTGATGTGTGTGGGACCGCTCTCGCTGCAGCGGTCCCGCACACATCAAAAACCTTCACAATCAGGAACGTGCATATATGTTACTGCTGCACTTGGTATGTGCAGCAGGAATGTATATCTACGTATTGCTGACAGGAAGGGGTTAAATGAATGGTAAAAATCAACTATTTTTGAGGACTGAACTTTAGTTATAAGCAAATAGTCAGTAAAATCAGCCATTTCAGCCGACCATTGTCTGTAAATTATGTATCAGCAATGGTTGATGACAGACTTATGTCTGCTGAAAGTGTGATCAGCCATGTTGGATTTTCTTCAGTCATTGTTGGCTGATAAACTGTGTATGGCACGAATTTAGCCAATCATTTGTTACTTTGTACAAGCTCATAGGGGCACAAGTGCATCCCTGGCTTACGCCATGGAAAGTGACCTTTTCCACTGTGTAAGCCCCATTTGCCTGATGGGTGGGAAGGAGGGTGAGGCAAGGCAGAGAGAAGACTCCCCACCACCGTACCTCATTTTCATGATTTATGCCTGCAAATAGGTATAAATCGTGGCAGAAATCTACACCTGCTTCGGAGAAGGTGTAGATTTCTGTGCCCACCGAGCAAAAGGCGCAGGTTCTGCTGGATTTATTAAGAGCTGGGCATAAATCCTTCAGGGTCAATAAGGGTGGGGCTTTATTTAAGACAAGCGTACAAGTATGTATGCCGGTCTCAATAATTGTCCTCCATCGTGTTTTTAAACCTTAGTGTCAGTTTAGTATGGGATGTTGCTGGCACAGTTGTTTGGACTCTCAGCCAATCAATATCCCATTTGTAAGATTTTACAAAAATCGGATATTTATTGGTATATAATGCTCTAGGACATGTGAACAACTTGTGTTTGATACAGTGTTTTCTTTCCTTTGAGCATCGGTGTTCCATGAAAGGCATCACATGGTGATTAATGTCAAAATAGGTCAGATTTGGATGGAAATTAGACATTAATACCTTTAGACTTACAGAAACAAGATAACATCAAATTGAAAATGTATTCCCAAAAAAGGAGGCTGTGGATGGCTAGTTAAATCCTACAAACCCTCCTATTATAAGCTTTCCTTCTCACTTCCTAATCCCTGCTGTATTAAAGTAAATAGAATCAAGTGAGCATCAGCTGTTAAAGTCTCAGGAGTGTAAACTGTTATTGAAATTCCTCTATTTGTGAACTATATTTTAAAGAGGTCAAAACCACTTTGAGCGAAAATATGCTAGTGAAAAAAGGCAGAGGCATTGTGTGAATAGGATTTAATACTTTTACATTTCGCTCACGACAAACATTAAGCCACTATATTTCTGTGTGGAGCAAAGCTAAAAAACAAAAACATTATGGCAAAATAAAGTGGTCCCTCAACATACGAAATTAATTAGTTCCAGGACGACCATTGTTTATTGATACCATTGTATGTTTAGGCCATAACTACAGGGAAAACTGGTAATTGGTTCTGAAGCCCCCCTAAGATTTCATCCCAAAATGAGAAAAAAAATACAATTTAAAGTAAAATAAGCAGATAACTAATATGGTTAAAGTGCTTACATAAAAAAGCCAGAAGAAGCTACTGGAGACTATAAATCACTTTCTATATAGAAGACGGAAGTGTTTTCAAAGTCCTGTACAGGTCACACAGGGTCCCAAAAAAATAAAATGAAGCCGCCCTCACCTGGTGCCCAAAGGAACAGCTCATCCTGACACGGGTAAAGAGCAGCACAGGACATGTAGTATCACACTGCAGTGTGGGGAGGAGAGACAGCCAATGAGTTCATGCACTTAACTAATACTGGGGTGTTAACCTCTTAGGGACCAAGCCTGTTTGGGCCTTAATGACCAGGCTAATTTTTCAAAATCTGACCTGTCTCACTTCATGCGCTTATTGCTCAGTGATGCTTTAACATATGCTAGCGATTCTGAGATTGGTTTTTCGTAACATATGGTACTTTATGTTAGTGGCAAAATTTGCTCACTGTCTTGTCGGCTTTTTGTGAAAAACATCAAAATATCATGAAAAATTTGCACTTTTCGAACTTTGAAATTCTTTGCTTCTAAAAAAAGATGTTCACATGACAAAAATTAGTAAGTCACATTATCAATATGTCCTCTTTATTCTGATTTCATTTCGTAAACATATTTCACTTTTTTAGGGTGTTACGGGGCTTAGAAATGTATCAGCAAATTACCACATTTTCATGAAATTTCCAAAACTGATTTTTTTTTTTAGGGACCAGTTCTTTTTTTAAGTTGATTTAGGAGGCTTGTATACTGGAAACCTCCATAAGTGACCCCATTTTGGAAACTAGACACCTTAAAGAATTAATCTAGGGGTATAATGAGCATTTTGACCCTACAGGGGCTGGAGGAAAGTATTCACAATCAGGCTCGGTTCACACTACGTATATTTCAGTCAGTATTGTGGTCCTCGTATTGCAACCAAAACCAGGAGTGGATTGAAAACACAGAAAGGATCTGTCCACACAATGTTGTAATTGAGTGGATGGCCGCCATTTAATGGCAAATATTTACTGCTATTTTTAAACAACGGCTGTTATATTGAAATAATGGCCGTTATTTACTGTTATATGGCGGCCATCCACTCAATTTCTACATTGTGTGAACAGAGCCTTTCTGTATTTTTTATCCACTCCTGGTTTTGGTTGCAACATGAGGACCACAATACTGACTGAAATATACGTAGTGTGAACCGAGCCTTAGGCTGTAAAAAAAATGGAAAATAGAAATTTACCAATAATATATTTGTTAAGATTAAAGTATCTCATTTTCATAATAAACATGAGAGAAAATGCACCCCAAATTTTGTCACGCAGGTTCTCCTGAGTACAACGGTACCCCATATGTGGGTGTAAACCACTGTATGGGCACACAGTGGGGCTCAGAAGGGAAGGAGTGCCTATTAGCATTTCCAGTTAAGATTTTGCTGAAGAAGTTTCTGAGCACCAGGTGCGTTTGCAGTGCCCCTGTAGTGTCAGCAGAATAGAACCCCCCCAAAAGTCACCCCATTTTGGAAAGTAAACCTCTCAAAGAATACATCTTGGGGTGTGGTGACCATTTTGACCCCACAGGTATTAGAGGAAAGTATTCAAAAGAAGACAGTAAAAATTTAAAAATAGAATGTTTCCAATAATATGTTTGTTTAGTTCAAAATTTCTCAATTTCACGAGGAACAGGGGAGAAAACTCACTCTAATATATATAATGCAGGTTCTCCTGAGTAGAATGGTACCCTATACGTGGGCATAAACCACTGTATGGGCACACAGCAGGCCTCAGAAGGAAGGGAGTGCCAATTAGCATTTTCAGTGCATGATTTTTCTGAAGAAGTTTCTGAGCACCAGGTGCGTTTGCACCTGTAATGTCTGCAGAATAGAACCCCCCAAAAGTCACCCTATTTAGGAAAGTGCACCCCTCAAAGAATTCATCTTGGGGTTTGGTGAGCATTCTGACCCCCCAGGTATTTGAGGGAAGTATTCAAAACTAGACCGTAAAAATGAAAAAAAAAAATGAATTTTTCCAATAACATGTTTGTTTAGTTTGAAATTTCTCAATTTCACTAGAAACAGAGGAGAAAAAGCACCCCAACATTTGTAACGAAGCTTCTCCTGAGTACAATGGTACCCCATATGTGGGCATAAACCCCTGTATGGGCACACAGCAGGACTCAGAAGAGAAAGAGTATCATTTTAGTTACAGGCAATGTGTGGGTGTTTATTGGCTATCTGGGGTGGTAATGGACAATCTTGAGGTGTTTACTGGCTATCTGAGGTTGCGACAGGCAATCTGGTGTGGTTATGGGCAATCTGGGGTGGTTATGAGCAGTCTGTGCCAATCTGGGTTGGTTACGGGCAATCTGGGGTGATTACGGGATATCTGGTGGTGTTCACTGGCTATCTGGGGTGGTGACGGGCAATCTGGTGGTGTTCACTGGTTATCTGGGGTGGCGACGGGCAATCTGGGGTGGCGACGGGCAATCTGGGTGGCGACGGGCAATCTGGGGAGGTGACGGGCAATCTGGGGAGGTGACGGGCAATCTGGGGTGGTTGCGAGCAATCTCGGGTGGTTGCGAACAATCTGGGGTGGTTGCAAGCCATCTGGGGTGGTTGCAAGCCATATGGGGTGGTTGCAAGCAATATGGGGTGGCTACAGCAATCTGGAGTGGTTACGGGCAATCTGTGGTGGTTACGGGCTGTCTGGGATGGTTATGGGCTGTCTGGGGGGGGGTTACGGGCAATCTGGGGGGTTAAAGGCAATCTGGGAGGTGGTGGGCAATCTGGGGTGGTGATGGGCAATCTGGGGTGGTTACGGGTAATCTGGGGTTGTTACAGGTAATCTGGGGTGGTTACAGGTAATCTGGGGTGGTTACGGGTAATCTGGGGTGGTTACAGGTAATCCGGGGTACTTGACTTTGGTGACAGGGGTAAAAAAGTGCCGGCACCATTTGGAACAAGCAGGATCACCATGGAGACATCAGAGGACTGGACGGCGCCGTGGGACATTGCAATCACGTAAGTGACCGACGGCGCCGACCGGGACCCGTTAGATGCCGATGTCATGGTTTGAGAATCCAACGCTCCGGGCAGTTTCGGGGGGGGGGGGGGGGGGGTCAGCCGTCACACTGACAGCTGATCCGCCACTCTGCTGCCGCCGTTAAAAGGCGTACGCATCAGAATAAAGCCCATTAGTGGCCGCCGTGAAAAGGCAGGGGTTGGTCACTTTCATTGGTCATCTACTTATTTTCATGTGCCACAGATCCTGGCTGTCTGTAGCATTGTATGTTGAGTCTGGTCTCTAGTTACAACGGTCCAAAAAGGATCATTGTATGTTGAAAATATTGTAACCTGAGGCCATTAAGGACAACCCCTGCATTTTTCTTTTTTATCTTATTTAACAATAAAGTATACGTATCCAATAAGGGTGGATTCACATCCTCTTCTCCCGGGCGCCATCTTGTCACAATGTCATCAGAGCCGGGGGACGGGACAGGTCTTCTTCCTCCTCACGTCTTTTACTAAAGTGAATGGGAGAGGAAAAAGGTGCTGATGCACTTGCGCACCAGCAGCCTTTTCATTGGCTGGAGCACATCACATGGCTTCCAGCTTGCTCAGCCCTGATTGGCTGAGCTTGCTGGAAGCCATGTGATGCGCTCCAGCCAATGAAAAGGCTGCCGGTGAGCAAGCACATCAGCAGCCTTTTCTCTCCCATTTACTTAACTTGAACCCGAAAGTGAGGGAGATCGCAGGACGGCAGCCGGAGGTGACGGAGACGCGGACGGCGGGTGATTCAAGTGGCGATCATCACCGGAGGGATGGTGTGTATGGAGTGTGTGGGTGTGTCTGTGTTTTTTTTTTTTTTTTTTTTTTTTACAGGTCCTGCAGGAGTTGTCCATTAAGGGACCACTGTGGATAAAAAAAAATAATGAAAGCAAGAATCTAGCCCAAAAGAACAAAGCAATCAACCAAACCAAACAATTGCCCTTTACTTTCCTTATAACAAAACAAAACAAGAATAGGCAGGTTAGGTAAGATAGGAGAAAAAAATGTATTGATTTTTACACTATTAGTTATTTGGCAGCAAAAGTACTGCTGATGCCTGGCCCCGTAATACAGCCATTGCATGTGCTGTAATATGAAATACATTGATAAAAACCAGAAGGGGAGTATTTTAATTCTTAATAAACAGCCAAATAGTTTTTGTTTTTTTTTATTTGCAAAAGTTTTTATTATCACATCAATAAATACAAAAAAAGTTTTACACACAAAAATTTTTCCAGTTTTCCCCTTTTTTCCAAAACCCCCCTCCTCCCTTATCTCTTCCCCTCCCCCCCCCCCTTCCCCAGGTGGACCTCCAATACTCAAACCAGATCAGACCAGTGCTTCTATTTTCACTCCTACTATCTTCTTCACTACTCTCTTCCTCTTTCCCATACCTTTTCATACTTAACATACTGTTTTACCAAATTATTCCAAGTCCCCACTCTTAATATTTCATTTGTATTCCAACTCCGTACAATCATAAGTCTTGCCACAAACAATCTCCTACTCAACATTTCCTTTTTTTTCCCTATCCATTCCCACCACTTGTGAATCATCTCCCAATATTATCAACGCTGGATACGGTACTATTCTATATTCCAGTTCTTCTTCTATTGCCTTTATTATTTCTCGCCAGAATTTTCCCAGGGCCGTACATGTCCAAAAGATGTGCAACCAATCTTCTACCTTTTCCCCACATCTTTCACAGTCGGCCGTGGATCTTTTGCCTATTTTTTCCAGAAAAGAGGGAGTGTAATACAAACGGTGCAAAATATGAAGCTGTACTATCTGGTGATTTTGGTTTACCGACACTTTCTTAACATTTTTTAATATACTCTCCCATTGCCCCTCAGACATTTTACCTAATTCCTTCTCCCATTTCCCCCTACATCCCATTTCCATCTTCCCCTGATTTTCATCCATTAATTTCCCATATATTCGTGATACTCCCTTTTTAATACCCATACCTCTACTTAGGAGTGATATTATTTCCGGAGTAGTTCCCACTATAAGCAACTCTCTATTCTCAGTATCCCCGACGGCATGCTTCAGCTGTTCGTATTCGTACCATTCTTTCCCCTCTAGACCAAACTCATCCCTTAAATGCTGCCAAGTTTTCAATTTCCCATCTCGGAAAGCGTCTTTTACTTTACTAATCCCTGCTCTTTTAAGATTTTTAAGTATTCCTAATTTGCATATTTCCCTCAATCTGTTGTTATTCCATAAGGGTGTAATATCTATCGCATTTTTGATCCCCAATAGCTTTTTAAGATTCCTCCATACCTTTACTAGCATAGATACCGCGGGGTACTTACTCCATTCTGACCCTTCTAGAACTCCTACTTCTAACATCCCCATCATACCGTCGTGAACCCTACCTAACTTTCCCTCTAAATATTTATACAATTCCACTCCCCTCCTGTTCCCTAAATAATTTAATTGCGCAGCCAGAAAGTACAGCCTCATGTCCGGCAACCCCACTCCCCCCTCTCCTTTCGGCAGGCAAAGAAATTTTTGTCGCAATCTTACTCTCTTCCTCCCCCAGATAAGTTTATTTAACATTGCTTCTATTTTTTTAAAGATATTCTCCTCTATCCATACTGGAGTGGCACAGAATATATACAGTAGCTTGGGCAGGATTATTGTTTGGGCAAGCATGACTCTATCCGCTTTGGAGTGTATTAGGTTTATCCATATATCTACTTTATCGTTTATAGTTCTTAATACCTTATATGTGTTGTTTCCATGAAATTCACTGATCTTTCCTGACATCTCTATTCCCAAATATCTAAAACTTTCTCCCTGTTTCAACACTTTCATCTTCCCGTAACTCTCTCCCCCCTCCCCTCCCTGGTCCTCTAATAAAGGCAAAAGAATGGATTTATCCCAATTTATTTTTAACCCCGAAAAATTCCCATATCTCTCAATCACATTCACTACATACTCAACAGTCGTCTCTGGTCTACTAAGGAAAAGCAAAGTGTCATCCGCGAACAGGCTGATTTTGTCATTCGCTCCTTTAACCCCAAACCCCTGGATCTTCTCATCCCTTCTAATCATTATTGCTAGCGGCTCAAGTGCCAAAATGAACAACATTGGAGAGAGAGGACACCCCTGTCTCGTGCCTCTTCCTAACTCAAAGTACCCTGATTGGACCCCATTTACCATTACACATGATTTTACATCTCTATATAGGAGTTTTACCTTCCCTATAAAGTTGTCCCCCAACCCAAACCGCTCCATGACCTTCCATAAAAATTCCCACTCCACCCTGTCAAAGGCTTTCTCCGCATCCAATGACAGAATGGAGTGGGGAACCCCCTCATCGGCCATCTGCATATTGTGAAACACCCGTCCAATATTACTCATAATCGTTCTCCCTGGCACAAAGCCTGCAAACAGCCAAATAGTTTATTTGCAAATGTTAAAATGTGTTTTCTGTTGCTGTACAGTATATAGAGATTCCCATCTCCATATCTTTATCAATGTGGAAATAAAAACAACAGGCTCAAGCCATTCCACTTCATAGTTTGCACCTGTTCAGTCAGAATTTGTTGTTTAAGGACCACTTCACACTATGCAGTTTTAATGAAGTTTTTTCTTCTGTTTTTGTAGCCAGATGCAAAAATTGAGGTAAAAAACTGCAGTGGAACTTCACTGTATGAAGAAGATTTAAATGTTATCAGGTAATCGTAGCCTCCTTAGGCTGGCACTGTTACTTGGGGCTGCACAAGTGATTGTATAGGTGCCCAGTTGGATGGTGCCTTGGCATAGGTACTTGATTTTGGTATGCAGATAATATTGTGGGAATGTCTTTTACTTGACAAATGGTTAACATGAATTTGTTGTCCCCTGCAATAACAGTATTTCAATAGATGGCCGGAACAAGCAGCTTGCCCTTAAGAAAGTGAGGTAGAGAACAGAGGCCCCAGAAAGTATGTGCCATTCTAACCCTTAATAATATGCTCTTCTCTGAGGGATGCATTATCACTAGTTGACTTCCAGTATGTACTTAATATATAAGTTGCACTCACTAAGCTGCAATGCTCAGGTGCGGGTTTTCCGAAAAATTTCAGGGTTCGTGTCTTCCAAAAAAGTAGCTTAGCAGCCACTAGGTCTCTTGGCCTAGTCTGAAACCCTGAAGGGATTAAGGATGTTTACCTCCTCCCCTCAGCCTTTCTCATTCTTCTTTTATAACTTCTTAATCTTTTCCTTAGGTACTGGACTAGGAAGAATTCTGATACATAGAGAAGTGAAAAACCAGCTTACCATTACTGCGTCTTCTAATCTGCTCGGAACACTCGCTCCAATGATGTGAAGTTGAATCCAAGAACAATACTGATCTTTGATTGGTTGATCTTTTTAATACTTATTAAATAATTGTTGTCTGTACGAGCAATCTAATCCAATATGAATATTAGATAATTTTGGGAGAAAAATTACTGTTTACTATCAGTTGCTATTGTTGAGTATCATGCACTTATATGTAGAAATTGTACTAGGAAGAATTCTCCAAGTAGTAATTCCGTGCCATAGGAGCCTTAGGGTATGTGCACATTAAGGAATTCCGACGGAACACCTGCGTCAGATTCTGCAGCTCGCACCCGCTCATCTCCTTTGCTCCCATAGGCTTCATTCTATGGTTTGCCACATTGTGCCACCTGTCCGATGAATGAGCGGGTTCATTTTCAGGCAGACAGCAGAATATAGCAAACCATACAATAAAGCCTGTGGGAGCAGCGGAGTGTGAGCTGCGGAGTCTGCGGTAGGTGTTCTGTCAGGATTCTGTAGTGCGCACATACCCTAACACTGGAAGAAGGGAGAGTGGATGCTTCTCTCTCTTCTGAACTCTAAGCTTGACTCCTAACAAATCATTGGCTCTTTACTCTCTGGGTAAAACCATGGGAAAACCATAAACATACATTAATGTTTTATGCTAAGGAAAGACCAGCAATCATTTTTCCATGAAAACCCCTTTAAGACAAGGCACAAATGCCAGACAACTGAATTCATACTGATGTTCCTCTTTATAATATCCATGGCTCATATGCTGCTGGTTTTAAATTTTCATATACAGTGGTACCTTGGTTTAATAGTAACTTGTATTGAGTGTTTTGCAAGTAGAGCTCACAGTTTTTCAAAATTGTAACTTGGTGTTAGAGCATTGCTTTGGTTTAAGAGCTCCCTGTACTGGGTGGGAGTGTGAGTGGAGAAGGGGCATGGTCTGCATAGTGGGGTCTACAGCACTGTACTCTGACCCAGGAAGTCTCCCTAACCTTCCAAATCATAGCAGATCCACTTCAGACTGGGGCTTGCATCAGGGGACAGGACTGTGGAGATAATTTCTTCACAGGTGTAACCCCTCGTTCCCTGGACAGAGAGTGCTGCATGTATGTGCCCACATCTGCCCTGCTCATTCCTTCATGCAGTCTCTGTCAGCCCTTGTGTTTCACTCATAATATCACATATTCTGCAGTTTATGGCTGGGTTCACACTATGTATATTTGAGGCTGTATTTGGTCCTCATGTCAGGTCCTCATAGCAACCAAAACCAGGAGTGGATTGAAAACACAGAAAGGCTCTGTCCACACAATGTTGAAATTGAGTGGATGGCCGCCATATAACGGTAAATAACTTCCATTATTTCAATACAACAGCGGTTGTTTTAAAATAACAGCACATATTTGCCATTAAATGATGGCCATCCACTCAATTACAACATAATGTGAACAGAGCCTTTCTGTGTTTTCAATACACTCCTTGTTTTGGTTGCTATACAGCCTCAAACATACAGCCTCAAATATACGTAGTGTGAACATAGCCCAAAAATGTTTGTTTTATTTGTTTTACATGTTATTCAGAATGTTATTGGGGTGTGGAACCAATTGTCTGCGTTTCAGTTATTTCTTATGGGAAATTTTTCTTTCTTTAAGAGTGGATTTGGATTACAAGCACAGTCCCGGAACGAATTATGTTCGTAATCCATGCACCACTGTGTGCGTGTGTGTATATATATATGTATGTATATATATATATATATATATATATATATATATATTTATTTATTCCCTATGCCATATATATAAGGCTTTGAAGGGTGTAAAATGTGATACTTGTCTAACCCCAATCCCCCACTGCTTTCATTTCAATGTTCCAGTCCTTGTCACTGTTTTTTCCTGGTTCCTGTGATGTAATACCCACACAGGAACTGCTTTACTCTAGCCAGTCTCTAGCAAAAGTGTTTCAGCTCAGTCAGTGATCGAGCAGAGGAGTTTCTGTGGAGTTGACCAAGAAGAAGCAGTAACAAATAGGGACTGGGAGTGTCACAATGAGAGCTGTGGTGAATCAGGGTATGTGAGTAGCTCCTTTTTATTTTTACACCACACCCAGCTATACATAATACTTTTTTACACTAGACAACTCCTGTAATTCTGATCAGTTGGTTGGTAGACTCCTTAGTGTCTACGTGATCTGAAAGTGCAGGATCTATGGTTATAAGGCTGTGCTGCGCTCTTATATGGTATAAATGGTGGTAGTTTATCCCTGTTTCTTAGTGTCAGAATACAGTTGGCTTCCAGAATACCCTTTCTTGCCATTGGAAAGAATAAAAGAAGGAGACACCTTTCTAGCCATAGTTTGCCAGTTACCAACTATAAACTGCATTGGCATTGCCTAAGTTCTCTATGTAGTTTGCCTTCATGAGATTACTTTATTTCCCCTAACACTTTGTATAAAAAATGAATGCTTGTTTAATGCACCCACATCTTTCCAATATCTACAGAGCAGTCTCTATGTAGAGATGGAGGTGTTAAGCACTTAGCTGCTGTCTCAGAAGCGCCCCACGCTCCCACACACTGCAAACTCTCATACATTTGGGGCCTGACCTATCCAAATCTCTTAAAATCAGCACCGAGGAATGCACGTGCTGCAGCTTTTCCCGAGGCCTTGCAATAAAATATTTACAGCATGTTAGTGTGCTTTGGTGTCCTCATCCGAGAACGCTTATGAATATTTGAAATTTGTTAAAACATTGGCATGAGGACTGCATTAGATCAGAAAAACTCACTCCTGTCCTGTGGTTTTCTTGCTGCTTTCCTTTCCTTTTTGCCCTTAATATAAATATATATTTTCTATCTTGGAAATAAACTATTGTAAGGTTTATTTCCTGGTTTTAGCCAATTTATTTGGCCCTTAAAGCTCAACTAATTGAATGGGTAATGCATGTTCTAACAAGTAGTAAAGTAAGTAGACCTTAAACTGTGGGAATTTTGAAATGTTGCAGTTGTTCAGTCATTATTTAGTTTACTTGGAGTTTGCTTCAGCTCTATAAGCCAGGATATACTTAGTTAAGACCCCATTTAGAAGCTGCCAGTCGGCAAAGCATGGCTATGGCTGAACATCATACCATTGTGCTGTTCTACTTCAAAGTGTTACTTTTTCATATTGTTAAAGGGATTGTCTGTGTGGCAAAAAAAATCTCTCATGTCTTCTGCAATATTAGCGACATTGCGCAGCTATTGGTCATTGCATGTGGGCCTGGACACAGGACTTACACCTGCCCCCTTTTACTTTAGAAGGAATACTGCTAAGACCTATCAAGAGCAGATGTAAGCGCTGTGAAGGAGAAGACATGAGCTTTTTTCTGCTTCCTGGCAAGCCCTTTAATAGAGGTTCAGTTTTGCACTTGTCTTGCAATGTTTTGTACTGCCACGTCTTTTTTAGCCACCCATTGGCCGCTACCAGTTGTTTGTAATTGTTAGAAAACGCCACATTCAGTAGTTACAGCATTTTTTTCCAGATGTTTTCTTTTTATTCATGGCATTCTCTACAAGCCTGTGCAAAATATCACAATGTAGAATTTTTTTCCTAAAACTACACTGCTGTTACCGCTGTCCCTGGCAACTTGACAACCATCCTAAGTTGTGGCCCCCAACTGGGTACTTTTCAATAAAGTAAGAGGGATAGGGAAATGGACCCTAGGAAACAAAATCACTAAACAGAGACAAAGTGAAAAACCAACATGAGGTTAGAGAGTCCAGGAGAAGCACATCAAAACCAAATCACAAAGGGAAATCTGAGGCACAGTCAGAAGATAAATGTTCAACAGAGTTTACCGGGATATTAAATGTGTGTGTGACTAGGAAAACCAATCACAGTCTACTGAAAGTACACCTATCTTGCACAGCAGGCCCCTAAAAGAAAAACAAACATTTTATTTTATAAAAAAAAATTGGACTGCCATAATTCAAATAATATGTAGAAAAAAAAATACTTTTTTTTTTAAGTACCGGTATGTCATGGGTGCCTGTGACTTAAAGGGGTAGTTCACGCCCAAAAATTTTCTTTCAAATCAACTGGTACCAGAAAGTGCCAGAGATTTGTAATTTACTTATAGTAAAAAAAAGGTCTAATCCTCCAGTACTTATCAGCTGTTGTATGTCCTGCAGGAAGTGGTATATTTTTTCCAGTCTGATACCGTACTCTGCTGACACGCCTGTCCGTGTCAGGAACTGTCCAGAGCAGTAGCAAAACCCCATAGAAAATCTCTCCTGCTTTCCAGATTTTAAGGATGCACAAACCCACAATGTACCTGTACCAGAAGGTCCAGGGGCTGTATGACCCGAGCTCAGAAGCTCATAGAGGATGAGGACCGGCTACAATCAGACAATGAGCAGAAGTGATCACTCTTCCACTCGTTAACTCCTTAAACGCAGAGTTTAAGAATAAGTGACAGCAGTGGCTCCTGTCACTGTCTGATTGGGAACCCCCCTAGTTTGACTGCCCGAGGGCTCATACTAACCTCTGTGCAGTCTGATCGCCAATCTTCTCATAGTCTGCCTCAGGCAAGAGATAATACTGATCAATGCAATGCAATAGCAATGACCAGTTTAAGAAATCTAATGATTGCTGAACATGTTGATCATGTCATTACATAGACATGTTTTCCATAAGAAAGGCTTTAACACAGATTTATCAAAACTGTCTAAAAGAAAAAAAAGTTTGTTGCTTTTAGCAACCAAATACAGTACACCCAACATGATTGCTGGTTGCTGATTGGTTACTATGGCATCTGGATGCCTTCACTAGGTCTTCTTGCCAGCTATAGTAAACCTGGTAATAGTCTGCCTGAGACAGGCTCTATTAGCATAGTACCCATCTAACTGATCAGTTATATAACATTGCATGTATCAGTATAAGCAATCTATTAATTGCTTGCAAAAGTCCCCTAGGATGACTTAAAAAGTGTAAAAATATTAAAATGTTTTTACATGTTTAAGAAAATCCCTCTTGTCATGCTGAGGGAAACATCCCAACATCCCCATGGTCACTGTTACAGCACTACTCCTCACAGTGCTGCCAGGGGTATCAGTGGCAGCAACTCTAGTGTGGTGGCCTTCTCCTGTGCCCACCCGCCGGGATGATGTCATGCTGGTGGTTGGTGTATAGCTCAGCCAGTGATGGTACTGTCGTGACGCTAGTGCTAAGTCAGCACACAGGTGTGGTGGTATACCTGTTTTGTTTAGTGGCTGGCTATACGGATCCCTAATGGTCGGTAAACTGCCGGGTTGTGATGGGTCCCTTGGGCTCTTATCATGGTGGTCAAGAATGGGAAGTTGACCCACCGGGACTGTCAGTATCGCCACCCACAGAAAGGGGAAAATGACCCAAGGATGGTGTAACCGGTATGTAGGTGCTGGTGCAATGATAACTGAATCCCAGGAGAATAAATAAAGCAGTTTTACTGAAGTCTCTTGCAATACAGAGTAGCTCTTCACTAGGTGAGTTCTGTGATACCGACTCAAGCTCACTGAATATGCTTAAGTGCTGAGGTGGAGTAGCAGTGCGGTTTCAGTTGAGTATTGAGAAGAGTAGAGGAGCTTAGAGAAGTTGAGAGAAGTTTGTCAGGAGAATAGAGGAATTCGTCAGAAGAGTCCCAACCCAGTGTAGTAATGTGCTCTGCTGGAACTTGAGAGAGGAAATACTTAAAGAAGAATACTTGAGAAGAGAATACTTGTGCCCGTGTTTCGACCTTATTGTAGCTAGAACCACCTTCTGCCCTGCAGTGTCGGATTACCCATCCTACGAGGGTGACACAAGTCTTGGTAGAGTAGCTAAGTGTCAGAATATATCTGGTGTTACCTGCGCTGCAAGATAGAATACGTAGACCTTTATACAGTTGCTTTGCTCTATCAGGGTCAGTTCCTCTGTCTAAGATAGCGCCCTGCTCTATTAAGAGAGGTTCCCGGCGTGGGCTGGGGTTATCTCTGACTTGTCCTCTTTTAGCTGTTAAGCACTGCATAGTGTCTGTAGGTATAGCTTGTTGAAAGAAAGTCTCTGTGTTCTCAATACACATGTGTCTGTCCACTACAACAGCTGGTCTGTCCCGGACAGCTGTAAGACTAGAAACACCCGTGGTGGGAAACCACACTAGAACCAGTCCAGCTTGGCACTATGATCCTGGCACTCTATTTATACTCCCTGGGTCTGTTCCCTGGTGCCTATTATTGGTGGCTTACTTGTTCTCAACGTTCCTGAAACCCTGATTGTTTGCTTTGTTTTCTGACCTTGCCTCACCCTTTCAAACCCTTCCCGCATATGGACGTACCGGCACGTCCAAATCTGCATGTAGTTCCTGCAGATGGACGTGCCGGTACGTCCACGGGATGACAGGGGCGCAGGAGCTGCATTCCTGTCATCCCCGGCGGTGCCCGACTGTCAGTGATAGCCGGGCCGCCGCCGCAACTGCCGAGGTCGGGGCCGTGCCCAGATCCCAGCAGTTAACCCCTTACGGTTAACCCCTTACCCGCCGATACGGTCACTAAGCTCTGAAAATTTAAAGTGACAAAGACCCCTAACCCCCCCCCCCCCCCCCCCCCAGATTACCCATATCCACTGCAGGTTGCCCGTAACCACCCCAGGTTGTCCGTAATCAAGTCAGATTGCACGTAACTCCCCAGATTACACGTAAGCACCGCACGTTGCCCATAACCACCGCACGTTGCCGGTAACCACCGTACGTTGCCCGTAACCACCGTACGTTGCCCGTAACCACCGCACATTGCCCGTAACCACCGCACATTGCCTCTAACCACCGCACGTTGCCAGTGACCCCCTCCAGATTGTCCGTAATCACCCCAAATTACATGTACCCACCCCAGATTACCTATAAGCACTTCAGTTTATCCGTAACAATGCCAGATTGTCTGTAACCCCCCCCCAGGTTGCCCATGACCACCCCAGGTTACCGTAATCATGCCAGATTACATGTAACCCCCCCAGATTGCACGCAACCACCGCAGGTTACCTCTGACCACCGCATCTTGCCTCTGACCACCGCACCTTGCCACTGACCACCGCACCTTGCCTCTAACCACCCCAAATTGCCAATGACCCCCTCCAGATTGCCCGTAACCACGCCAGATTACAGGTACCCACCTCAGATTACCTATGAGCACCCCAGATTGCCCGTAACCACCCCAGATTGCCCGTAACCACCCCAAATTGCCCGTAACCACCCCACGTTGCCCGTAACCACCCCAGATTGCCCGTAACCACCCCAGATTAACCGTAACCACCCCACGTTGCCCATAACCACCCCATGTTTACCGTAACCACAGCAGGTTGCCTGTAACCACCCTAGATTGCCTGTAACCACCCCAGGTTGTCTGTAACCACAGCAGGTTGTCCGTATCCACGTCACGTTGCCCGTAACCACCCCAGGTTGCCTGTAACCACCCCAGGTTGCCTGTAACCACCCCAGGTTGCCCGTGACCACCCCATGTTGATCGTATCCACCCCAGATTACCCGTAACCACCCCAGGTTGTCTGTAACCACAGCAGGTTGTCCGTATCCACCCCACATTGCCCGTAACCACCCCAGGTTGCCCGTGACCACCCCATATTGACCGTAACCACCCCAGGTTGTCTGTAACCACAGCAGGTTGTCTGTATCCACCCCACATTGCCCGTAACCACCCCAGGTTGCCCGTGACCACCCCAGGTTGCCCGTGACCACCCCATGTTGACCGTATCCACCCCAGATTACCTGTAACCACCCCAGGTTGTCTGTAACCACAGCAGGTTGTCCGTATCCACCCCACGTTGCCCGTAACCACCCCAGGTTGCCCGTAACCAACCCAGGTTGCCTGTGACCACCCCATGTTCACCGTATCCACCCCAGATTACCCGTAAGCACCCCAGGTTGCCTGGAACCACCTCCAGATTACCCGGAACCAAGCCAGACTGTCCGTAACCACCCCACGTTACCTGTAATCTCATTTTTTTATTGTATTTTAGTAACTGCACTATTTTCTCCTGTTCCTTGTGAAATTTAGAAATTTTAAACTAAATGAACATATTATTGGAAAAATTCGAGTTTTTTATTTTTACTGGCCAATTTTGAATACTTTCCTCCAATACCTGTTGCGTCAAAATGCTCACCACACACCAAGATGAATTCTTTAAGGGGTGCACTTTCTAAAATGGGGTGACTTATGGGGGGGTTCACTCCACTGGCACTACAGGGGCACTGCAAACGCACCTGGCGCTCAGAAACTTCTTCAGAAAAATCTGCACTGAAAATGCTAATTGGCGCTCCTTCCGTTCTGAGCCCTGCTGTGTGCCCATACAGTGGTTTATGCCCACATATGGGGTAATGTTCTACTCAGGAGAACCTGCGTTACAGATTTTGCGGTGAACTTTCTCTCCTGTTCCTCAAGAAATTGAGAAATTTCAAACTAAAGGAATATATTATTGGAAAAATTCGCGTTTTTCATTTTTACTGTCTACTTTTGAATACTTTCCTCTAATACCTGTGGGGTCAAAATGGTCACCACACCCCAAGATGAATTCTTTTAGGGGTGCACTTTCCAAAATGGGGTGACTTATGGGGAGATTTTACTTCGCTGGCACTACAGGGGCACTGCAAACGCACCTGGCGCTCAGAAACGTCTTCAGCAAAATCTGCATTGAAAAGGCTAAATGGCGCTCCCTTCCTTCTGAGCCCCGCTGTGTGCCCATACAGTGGTTTATGCCCACATATGGAGTACCGTTTTAGTCAGGAGAACCAGCTTTATAAATTTTGGGGTACTTTTTTTTCTTGTTCCTTGTGAAGTTGAGAAATTTCAAACTAAACGAACATATTATTGGAAAAATTTGAGTTTTTAATTTTTACGGTCTAATTTTGAATACTTTCCTGTAATACCTGTGGGGTCAAAATGCTCATCCTACCCCAACATTAATTCTTTGAGGGGTGTACTTTCCAAAATGGGGTGACTTTTGGGGGGTTCTATTCTGCTGACACTACAGGGGCGCTGCAAACGTGCCTGGTGCTCAGAAACTTCTTCAGCAAAATCTGCATTGGAAAAGCTAATTGGCGCTCCCTTCCTTCTGGGCCCCACTGTGTGCCCATACAGTGGTTTACGCTCCCACATATGGGGTACCGTTGTACTCATGAGAACCTGCGTTACAAATTTTGGGGTGCTTTTTCTCTCATGTTCCTTTTGAAAATGAGAAACTTTAATCTAAACGTATATATTATTGGAAAATTTAAATTTTTCCATTTTTTTACGGCCTAATGGTGAATACTTTGCTCCAGCCCCTGTAGGGTTAAAAAGCTCATTATACCCTAAGATTAATTCTTTAAGGTGTGTAGTTTCCAAAATGGGGTCACTTATGGGGGTTTCCAGTATACAAGCCTCCTAAATGAACTTAAAAAAAGAACTGGTCCTTAAAAAAATCAGTTTTGGAAACTTTCACGAAAATGTGGTAATTTGCTGATACATTTCTAAGCCCCGTAACACCCTAAAAAAGTAAAATATGTTTATGAAATGAAGCCAGAATAAAGAGGACATATCGGTAATGTGACTAAGTAACTAATTTATGTGATACGACTTTCTTTTTTTAGAAGCAGAGAATTTCAAAGTTCATAAAATGCTAATTTTTAAAATTTTTCATGATATTTTGATGTTTTTCACAAAAAACACACAAAGTAGTGACCAAATTTTGCCACTAATATAAAGTGCCATATGTGACGAAAAAACAATCTCAGAATCGCTAGCATACGTTAAAGCATCACTGAGCTATGAGCGCATAAAGTGAGACAGGTCAGATTTTGAAAAATGAGCCTGGTCATTAAGGCCCAAATAGGCTTAGTCTTGAAGGGGTTAATTTTGGACCTGATGTGCTATCCTGGTTTGACCCTTCATTGTTTTGACAGCTCTGTTGGATTATGATTTTGTAATGTGCTGCTGTCTAGTTTTGACACTATCCAGTCTGGTTACTCTTTATTTTGTGTATCTCGGTCCTGACCTGTTTTTGTTTATTCCTTGCCTCCCCCTCCCACATAGTTCAGTGTACAGACTACTGCCCAGTTTGGGGTGGCTGTTTAGGGTGTATTATCCCTACTTTCCTGTGATACCTCCCTTAGTAACATTTAAATCATCCCCATTCTCCATATGCAAATAAAATAAAAAATCCGAATTGCAGGACATATACACAGCATTAAAAATGGAGGATTACAGCTGTCTGGAGCTGCTAAACATTTCTGCACAGAACACAATGGCAGTCTGAATTCTTTCAATTGTCATGCAATAGATAAAGTTTTGGAACCTAAGATGGGAGGTGATTGGAGGAAAAGAGTGCTTAGGAAAGAGGCAGAGTGGATTTTTAAATTAGGAACACGAGCACCCTATGGCCTTAATATCAGGAGTGACCTTGAAGTTGAGGACTATATATTTTGCCATGTCTGAATAGGCTTTTGCAGCACTTCATGATCATAGTATTGTCAATGTTATCATGTTTATGTTTCTTTATTTGATCTGTATTCTCTCTTTTTTGGTTCATTTTATTAACACTAGTCTTTCACTTACTATGTCCTTTATTGAGGACTACACACTCTGTCTTGTTTTAGTATGTTTCTCTAGGTATATTGCCATTTATTTCCACTCTGTATGAAAAACTTAAAGTGACACTGTCACCTCCTTTGTGCATTTTGACATCTCTACACAGGTGTAAAGGGTAAATTTAGCATTTTTCATACCTTATTTTATATCATACGTCATGGTGCTTGTTCAAGTAAAAAGTCATCTTTTATCAACTGCAGATTCTGTTTAGTGGGCGGGGCGCCACTTATCCCCGCCCACAATGCCACAATTGGCCCCGCCTCCTTTGTCGGCCATTGGAACAGGCTGGCCGAAAAGTCTACACTCCACCACCTTCACGTTGGTCAACCAATGGCCGTCAAGGGGGCAGGGCCAACGGTGCAGTTGTGGGCGGGGCTAAGTGGCGCTAATGCCGCGAGGCCCCGCCCACTTAATACAATCTTCAGTTGATAAAAGGACACTTTTTACTTAAACAAGCTCCATGACGTATGATATAAAATAAGGTATGAAAAACACTAAATTTACCCTTTACACCTGTGTAGAGAAGTCATAATGCAAAAAGGGGGTGACAGTGTCACTTTAAGCATTTGACTGATGCGTTCCACTGTGGAACGCATCTGGTTGATACACATATCGCTGATGCGTTCCACTTTGGAACACATACGCACAGGTTAGATAATTTTAGCCCCGGACCGCTGGTGACACGCATACTGCGTTCCATCTGACGGACATGACGCGTATTACCATTTCCGGTTTCGCCAGACATTTATTTCCGGCCACCGCTATCAGCTACAGACTCTGCAGCATGCTGCGCCGCGATCTTTGCCTCTTCCTGCTGTCATGGTTCCGGAGGTGAGTAGCACACCATATACATCGCTCTACCAGCATAATATTTGCGATATATGTGTTAGCATACACATTGTACCTGTTGTTCCCAGGCTCTGGATTTCAAACCCAGTCCGTTATGTACCTCTTATTTGCAGAGCCAGTCTTAAAGGGGTACTCCAGCGTGGGGGCACTTTTGCGCTGGAACCGGGGAAGAGGTGGCCGAGGGAAAAGACATCCACTCACCTCCCCGGCGGGTCCCGCATCGCAGCGCTCCGGTGCCCGGTTCCCGGACGCTTCCGGGTGTCTGACACGGGCCCGAGACGTGACGTCTCAGGTCTGCTCAGCCACTCAGTAAAGGAGGCGGGATCCCCCTTAGATTATTCTTAATTCAGGTAAAGTGCTTGAGTGCTTGTTTTTTGGCATATATACTCTTTTTGGCATATATATTCCGTTTGCTTAACCTTTTTACGAACTCATGAAGGAAATTTATACATAGATCTCTCATCTCATTATATCATTCATTGTAACCATGCAGTGTATTATGTTTTATGGTCGACGTCTATACTTACTTCCATATCAGATATATTATGTGATTGCACGCCGTGCCATAGTCAATTGGATTGCACCATATATATATATGACTCGGCATGGCAAACAATATATTCTTTTTCCTGTGACTAGCATGTTATCTATGTATTTTAATCATAAGTTTTTGTACACTAATACCTCTGTTTTGTTAAATGTTGTATAGATGCCATGATTAAGAGCCAGACAGGCTCGAAACGCGTTGGCTGTTTTAAAGATTTGCTACAATAAAGTTGGAACTTTTTATATGAGCTGAAGGAATCCAGTCTTTCTTCTTTGTAATGTGCTGCTGTCTAGTTTTGACCCTATCCAGTCTGGTTACTCTTTATTTTGTGTATCTCGGTCCTGACCTTTTTTTGTTTATTCCTTGCCTCCCCCTCCCACATAGTTCAGTGTACAGACTACTGCCCAGTTTGGGGGTGGCTGTTTAGGGTGGATTATCCTAATTTTCCTGTGATACCTCCCTTAGTAACATTTAAATCATCCCCATTCTCCATATGCAAATAAAATAAAGTCTAAGTTAAAAAAAACAAACAAACAAACAAAAAACCATTGTATGTTTGGTATCAACATGTGCGGGTATGTTCGAACTATTACAATGTAACATTATTGTTTGGTTACTGAGTTTTACTTGATTACTGATCTTTGAGTCACATTTAAAGTGACTCTGTATCGATAATCTGCCTCCCCCCCCCCCCCCAAACCGCCTGCACCATCAGATAGCTGCTTTTAATGCAAGATCTAATAAACTTGCAGTGCTGTGTCAAATTGGAGTGGCCTAGAGTGTCTGTGTCCTAGGTCTGCGACGCCTCTCTGCCCCTCCTCCTCCTCGCCCCCTTCATCATTAGTTATGCCCCTGGCAGGATTTCTCTTATTCATCACCTGTCTGAACACTGCACATGTGGTGGATCGTTAAGGCACATGTGCAGTGTTCAGACAAGTGATGAATAGGAGAAATCCTGCCCAGGGGTGTTCCTAATAATGAGGAGGGCAGGGAGGAGAGACAGAGAGGCGTTGCAGGCCTAGGGCACAGACACTCTAGGCCACACCAATTTGACACAAGGCTGTAAGTTTAAAATACATGTTGAGTTAGCTAATGAAATACAATAATTATAGTCCTAATCATCAGCTATTGTTTGTTCTGAATAAATCCAGACTCATAACAAATACAAGAAAACAAAACCTTTTAATTTGGTCTCATAAATATACTTTATTTGAAGTATATTGGCCAGCATGTACCAAATTATATGTCCCATTGCTTGCTAGTGTTCTATCTGCTGTAAAGTTGATCCAGTCACAGATACTTTGCTCTGTTGGATAGGACAGGAAAGACAGACCAAGCATGGTAGATGGGAACTCGCTTTGTGAAACTGTTAAAATCATGGTTATTTATAGAATGAAAACAGAGCAAAAATAGCCTTATCATCTCACGCTCCTTCTACAGCTGATGAGTAGTTAATGTGGGTTTTTTGGTTATTGCAAAATCTAGCTATTGTTATTAGAAAAAAATGTGTGTATCCGTAAAATAAATCCAGAGCATTTCTTCTTACAGCTGTACATTGTACCAGTACTCTTTTATTCTCCTATAAATTTATGAATAAATTGATATCTAGTTCTTACTATTTCTGCTGTCAAAGTGGTGTGTCCCTACACAGTCTCACTATCAGAACTGAAACTGATAGTATCAAACAGTGCAGGTACTACAAGATGAATATTAAAGGGGTTATCTGACATTAGTAAACTTTGGCTATATGGCTACGGTCATACAAAAATGAATAAAGAGCCTATACTTACCTCCATGCTCTCCTTGTGTCCTGTTGCAGTGTTTCTAGTGTCCCCCACTGACTGCAGCCTCGCCATTTTTGAGATGGACTTGTCTTGGGAGTAATAGCTGAGATGGGACAGCGCCACGGCTAGTGATTGGCTGAGTAGGCTGTCACCCCGAGATGAGTCCATCTCAAAAGTGGTGGGGCTGCACTCAGCGGGGGACACTGGAGATGCCACATCAGAACACCAGGGGATAACAGAGAGGTAAGCATACTGTAGGCACTTTATTATTTTTTTTATGACCGCAGCCATATAGCAGAAGTTTGCTAACTCCGTACAACCCCTTTAACAATCATTTCACAGAGAATACAACTATTTACTAAAACAGATCCATCAGAGGAGATACAGTCTCTCTTTAAATATGAATATTTTTATTTTTTTGTGCTAATAATCAAGAACATTTTATTTTTATTTTTTTTACAGTCATATGCTGGGTTCACACTATGTATATTTCAGGCAGTATTTGGTCCTCATGTCAGGTCCTCATAGCAACCAAAACCAGGAGTGGATTGAAAACACAGAAAGGATCTGTTCACACAATGTTGAAATTGAGTGGATGGCCACCATATAACAGTAAATAACGGCCATTATTTCAATACCACAGCCGTTGTTTTAAAATAACAGCAAATATTTGCCATTAAATGATGGCCATCCACTCAATTACAACATTATGTGAACAGAGCCTTTCTGTGTTTTCAATCCACTCCTGGTTTTGGTTGCTATACAGCCTCACAAATACAGCCTCAAATATACATAGTGTGAACCCAGCCATAGGATGTATAATATTTTTAAGTTAAGCAGCCCTTGTTTTCTCTGTGTTGTAAGAAAATACAGCTGAAACAGCTGAAGAGCTACAGGTTGGGGGACAATTATATAAGCTTTCATTTTACTAAAGCTGAGGGCAGGTTACACCATTTTCTATTTTACACACTGTCATAAATCTGGGCCTAATGTAATTGATCAATTATTCTATAGGAAGTTCTGTCTACTTTGAGAAGTACAGGCTATGGGGGAGGAATAAAAATCAAGTTTTAAAATGGACTCATTTACTTGCAAATGCCTGTTTTGCAAATAACATTTTCGCATCAGCCCAGTTTACGCCAGTTGCGCCAGGGGGGCAGGGAGTGGCCAGAATGGGGGGCGCAGACTCTGGGTCCGCTGAATTCATCAGTTTTCCATCTGAAAAAAGTTACGGAAACCTACGACAGGTTTTGCCTCTACATAAGGCTATGTTCACACAACGTATCTTTTCGTAAAAGTACGGCCGTTGTTGAAATCGGCCACAACCGATGTATGTTTTGCGAAAAGATACATTGCCTACTGTTCTATGGGATCCCGGCCGGAGCGTATACACATAGTATACGCTCCGGCCGGGATCTCTTGCGGCGCCGCAAACAACTGACAGTTTTCTGCGGCCGCTATTCAGTGAATAGCGGCTGCAGAATACCATGTCAGTGCACACTATGGAGCGAGCGGATCCCGCCAGTGGAGAGTTCTGATGCGGGCGCGCAGGGATGCAGCTGAAAAAGATAATTCGACCACTATTGCAGTACCAGCCGGGATGATCTTTTCAGAGACCAGCCGTGTCACAGAATGGCCGGTCTAATAAGCTATGTGAACATAGCCTAAATCTGCGTACCTTCGGCGTTGCAGGGACTTAATAAATGTCCCACTATATCTGTTTGTGTTCTTCCTTTTACTTAGCAACTGGGGTTACGGTAATTACAATTCAAACTCTGTGTTATTTGTGACATTTTTTTTAGACTTGTGAACATTTGTAGCAAATCCACTGCCTAGTTCCAGTATGCTGTGCAATATGGGTGTGCATGTGATGTGGAGTAGCATTTTCAGCAGCCGTGACTTATTTGTGTACCTGGTATGTGACTTCACATGGGAATGAGCACAATTCCTTAATAGGAGAAGCAGCCAGTGCAGCAGCAGCAGAGAGGAGACATCATAGGCACTCGCTTGTCAAAACACTTCTAAATTCATTTCTGCTGAAACATTTTCCAATGCAAGTTTCTCAGTTCATTGTGTTTTCCATAAACTACGTCTAAATGTCAGAGTTATAGGGCTATGTGTGCAATACAAATGGGGAGGAATTTTACTGCCATAGGATTTCACCTTATATAGGATATACTTACTGCTAGATACACATATATAGATCTCTGAAGAGAAACCGCACTGCCACAAAAGAATGAGCTGCTTATATCACCCACGTCCAGTATGTCTATTCTAACATTATAAACACATTAGTTTAAGTTAAGATTGAGCCGAGATATTTATTACAATGAATTTGATTTTTAAAGGGGTTCGCCATCCTTTTTTTTCTTTCTAATCAACTGGTGCCAGAGACTGGTTTTATACTTCTATTAAAAAATATTCAGCGTTCCAGTACTTATAAGCTGCTGTATGTACTGCAGGAAGTGGTGTAGTCTTTCCAGTCTGACACAATACTGTTTGCTGCTACCTCTGTCAATGTCAGGAACTATTGAAAACAGCACCAAATTCCCATAGAAAACCTCTCCTGCTCTCCAGACTGAAAAAATACATCACTTCATGCAGGACATACAACAGATGATAAGTACTGGAAGCCTTGTCATTTTTTAATAGAAGTAAATTACAAATCTCTGGCACTTTTTTGACACCAACTAATTTGAAAGATTTTTTTTTTTTTTTTTGCTGGAGTATCCCTTTAAATCAGGACATTGTCAACATGAACAGAAACTCAAGAAAGACCCAGATATGTAACATTTAGAATGTTTTCTCTTCAAAAGTTTATGGAATGCTTGGTGTCTCTTGGGGAAGTAGAAATGGTCAGCTTTCCCTAAAGGATTACAAAGTTGATGTAATATCAGTTGTTGTTGTTATTATAACACTGTAACAAGTTGTGAATCCAAGGACTAAAGTAGTCACATACTGAAAGATAAGTCTCACTACACAGTTGCAAGGTGAACAGGAAAGTTAGTGAGTATATCAAGTTAATAGGAAGGAGACGGGAAAAGGGGAGCTTGTAGATAAAGCTAGTTATTTGTAGTAAGCCACTATCTGAGGACAGAACATGCTGGTGTCTGTGACAGTCTGATACCAACCAGCATTCTAAGATCTGTGCTTCCTTAAAAGGCGAAGCTACACTGCCAGGCTTCACTTATCTGTACTGCATGCTGGTGGCATAGTGACAGTGATAATACCATGTGAGCAGCATCTCTCAATTAGTCTATGGCTTACTATAAATGATGCCCCCCTGAAGTATACTATTATTTGTGTGTGTGTATTATTAGTGCTACAAAATTAAATGTGAAATGGTACTATGGATTTCATAAGAGCATTTCATGGCAGCTATATCATGAGGTATGCTGCTCAGTGGTTAGCACTGTTGCCTTGAAGAGCTGGATCCTGGATAAGAAATAATCCAATGCCAATACTTACATGGGGTATTTATGTTCTCCTAGCCTTGTGTGGGTTTGGGGGTGGCAACGTATTGAGGAAGAATTGGGGTACATTAATGGAGGGTTGCCCAAAAGCAGAAGATTTCAAACACCCCCCAGTGATAATATATAAGAGTACCCGTAACATTAAAGATTTAGGGGGAGATTTATGAAAGGGTGTAAATATACACCTGGTGTAAACTGCCCACAGCAACCAATCACAGCTCAGCTTTCAGCTCTGGTAAAATATAAAAGGAGCTGTGATTGGTTGCTGTGGACAGTTTACACCAGGTGTATATTTACACCCTTTCATAAATTTCCCCCTTAATATTCGTATCAGATATAGTGGTTTCAAAAGGTTCAGTTCAACCTACTTTAAGTACATGCAAACCAGGCCGTTTTCCTTTTCTAAACTGTTCATGTTGTAGTAATCTTAAAGGGGATGTCTTTTGTCACCCTCGTACAGGGAAGCTGTTTAAGATCAAGTACCACTTTACATGTAGGTCGAGTTTTGTAGTGTACATTATTTCCTGTCCATGTGGCTTATATTATATGGGGGAGACCACTAATGAGATCAGGGTGCGAATACAGAAACATAAACGCACTATATGAACTATTAGTGACAGGAGTAGAGATGAGCGAACTTGACGGATTTCTGGTTCGTATGAACCAGAAATCTCGGCGCCTGATTCCCGCTGTCTGCTCGCTCCGTGCAGCGGGTGGATACAGCGTAAGGAACGCCTAGAAAACTGGGATACAGCCAATGCCAATGGCTGTATCCCAGTTTTCCAGGCGTTCCTTACGCTGTATCCACACGCTGCATGGAGCTGGCAGACAGCGGGAATCAGACGCCGAGATTTCTGGTTCATACAAACCAGAAATCCGGCAAGTTCGCTCATCTCTAGACAGGAGTGCGATAGTTCAACATATTTTTGAACATGGACAGTGAGTGATGATCATTTCTATACTTAGTTGCAGAATATATTAGTGCAATATAAATTAATATGTATAGTACTGTCCAAAAGCTCTGAGCTATGTCATTGGAGAGGCCATGAACATTTATATAAAAGACTGTCTGTCCAGGTTGGTTCTAAGAATTACATAGAAGCGGTAAGTCTCCTTAGGGATGATAAAAAAAGAGGACATTTCTCATAAAAATCTGCTGTCCTTTAAAAGCCCTTTTCATTTCTATTGGTCTTGAGAATATGGAAAGGTACATTTGGTTCCAAATCCACCCAAGAAATCCGCCCAGAAGCTTTTCATATAAATGTGCATGTTCTAGGTCTTGTTGTTCCATTAAAATAAATGGCAAATGGTATACATTGATGGGTCAGATCAGTCAGAGTGAGATCCACTTTCCCAGACCGTCTCTCCATTCTGGTAATAGAAGGTTCTCCGTCTGCAAAGCCCATATGATCTCATAAGGAATATACACATGGGTTGTCTTCGTTGGACCCCTTTAATATGCAGTGGACTGTGATTCATTAAGCATAGAAGCTTTCCATTATATTATAGCCATGTAAATGTCCACCTGGTGCTCTTAATGATTTTAAGTGTCTGGCATAATTTATCAGTGGTTAGTAAGAATTGTGACTTGTCTTTTGAAATTTCACTTTGAAATAACATCCCCATACAGACATGAAATTAGATGAAAGAATAAAAATATACACATAATAAAGTAAATTTTTTTTATTAAAAAAAAGTAATACTTTCATAGCCACAATGTGCAATTGCACTATTCATAAGACAGTCCTGTTGATGATGTAGCATACATTAAAATGTTATGTGGGAGACTGAGTGCTTAGCCTGTGCCATAACATTTACAGACAGTGACGGGTGCAGTGGAGCATATATCCCAGAGATATGGCACAGGGATAATGGGGGAAGGAGAGGCAGGGAGCGAGTTCTCATAATGAGGAATAAAACATAAGATGGATATCTTGTTCGGTGAGAATGTAAACATCTTTCTTCAGCATTAATGCTTTCTAAATGTTATAAATGATAAATAACTAACGCACACAATTTTATATCCAGTTCCACTAGGTCAACTTTCATTTAGCCAGACGAACCTATACTGGAGGCTCAAATGTGAAGACCCTTAGGGCCCTATTCCACCGGACGATTATCGTTTGCATAATCGTTAACGATTCACAATCTCAAACGACCGCTATTGCGAAAGACCTGAAAACGTTCACTCATTTCCATGGAACGATAATCGTTACTTATGATCGTAATTGCAATAGTTTTTTCTTCGCTATTTCTTTGCTATTGCGATCGTATCTATTGTGAACGACTGAACGATGTCTTATTCAATGCGAACGATTTGCGAACATTTTGCGAACGAGCAACGATAAAAATAGGTCCAGGTCTTATAAAGCGATCAACAATTTCTCATTTGGTCGTTAATCGTTAACTGCATTTCAACCGAATGATTATCGTTTAGATTCGAACGATTTAATGATAGTCTGAACGATAATCGTCCGGTGGAATAGGGCCCTTACCTTTGAAAAGCTTCTGCCATTTTAACAAATCCATTGTAGCTTTCCAGGATTTTCTTTTTAAATCCATAGCTGGAGAAACACAGTGGGATAGCAATACTAAAGCTACCTTTACAGTTTATATTAAAGAAGTAATTTGCTTTTTCTTCACATTTACATACAGAGCAGTGTACACTCATCTCAATCAATGTCTGGCAATATTATATGCTCCAGTAGGTGTATGTATGTACAGTAGTCTTGTTTTTTTCCATTCACTTATAAAAACTTTTGACATGTGATGCAGACCTGGAACAGACTTGGATCCTCTCCGATTTATCCGGGAGAAGTTTGCTCCTTCAATCCCTGGCTCAATCACTGCAGGAGACAGGCCCCATTATAAGTCTATAGAGCTCATCTCCTGTAATGAGATGGACTGAGTGCTGAGCTGAGGAGTAAAGTGAACTGTCACGTTTCACTTACCTATAGATAGGAGATGGTCCCAGTGCTGAGACCCTGACCGATAAAGCCTTATGACATGTCTGCATGACATGACATGTCAGAACTTTTTACAAGTGACAGTGACGCTTTAGGTTTTATATATAGTGTAAATGAAAGGCCAATTTACATGTAAAGTACCAGTGCTGTCACTATTATCATAAACTGTACAGCACATTTAATGTGTACAAAATGCCAACAAATCCTGCAGTGCTGTATAGAGATTGTTGTTACTAACATTGATCCCTGTCCTCAATGGGACTCACAATCTAAAATCCAAATTCACCTATAAGTATACTATGGAGTGTGGCAGTGCCGTAGCCTGGGGTTGCGAGGTGTTGTTGGCAGTAGGCAGATTACTTGGCAGTTGAATAGGTAAGAAAGTTTGGGGGCTGTCTTGGGGGGCTTGCGTAGGTAGTGCAATGCTCTGCCAGGATAACTGGTAGTGGCTTGGTGTAGAAGAAGACTCTCATGCCCACAGTTAAGATAAGAAAAAGGAAAGAATACCGCCATATCCCAAACAAGTCCAGCGAGTGTCACGTTTGGTAGTACAGGTCTAAGGATTGAACAACTGGGCAAAGCTAACCTCTCGATGTTCCCCGAGTAGGCAGTGCGAGTTCCAATGGAGTACTTCAGTTTATGCTATTTGCTCCACTGCACACAAATCCGGGCTCTGGATTGTCCTGACTGGACCCCCGGCATAGGCAATGTTGAACTCAGGTGACAGTTACCCCACCTTTGGGTTTAGCAGTGCATAGTGGCTTTTCTTATAGATTCTCACAAAAACTATATCTCTCTCCAACTAAGTAGTGATGGTGTGGAAAGGCACCCACCATCCCAGAGTGTGACACCTGACAGAGATACCTTTTCACAGGTGAAAAGCAGAACTTAGAGGCAGACCTGTACCGGGACACTACAGGAGGAAGCCACAGAACCCAGAGAAAACCTGTACAAACACGGGGAAAACACAAAAACTTCTTGCAGTATTTGAACCCAGGACTTTAGCATTGCAAGGTAACAGCGCATTGATGCAGCAGGGGGGTACTTTCTATTGAGGACAAGGGCAGACCTGAAACTGAGGAGGGATGGTCTCTACTTTGAGATTGGAAGCAAAAAGTGAAATAATGGATAATGTAGTTTTAAGAGCGGGAGCAGTACCTTCTTTCTCATCTGCACTATTAAACAATAGCTCCAAGAAGATGTCAGAATGAGTTTTTAGATAAAATAAATGGAAATTGGTCTTTAATTAATGATAATGTCAGGAACTTACCTCACCTCGATCCAGCGGCGTCTGCCCCCAGCTCGGCTCCGACGGACGGCTCAGGAGCACGCCGTCGCTCCGCCCGCCAGAGCCGAGTGACGTCACGGAGACCCGACGGCGTCCCTAGCAACCAGGGACGTCTATATCTCACGTGACTGCCGGCCGGCACACAGCTGATAGTCCTTGCACTCAGAGTGACGGATCATCCGGCCACTCAGTCTGCAGTGCATCAGCTGCAGTACGGCTGGACTCAGGAGGCCGGACCAATCAGCCTTTGGTCCGGGCTCCTGATCCAGTATATAGTAAAGTGTTAGCCAGTGTGATATCGCTGGCTATTAGGCTAACCCCTGGTCCCAGCTCTCCCCAGTCTATTCATGCCTTCCCCGTCCTAGTTCCCTTCTGCCTGCTCACTCCTGTTCCTGACCTCCCGCCTGACCTGTGACAATTCTTTGTGTGCCGATTTTGTACTGCATTGCCCGTGTGGTTTGACCTGGCTTTGTCCACTACTCTCTATTGTGTTTGTCTGTCTGTAGTGTTTTGTGTTCCACGTAATTAGCGCAGGGAACGTCTTTGTGGTTGTCCGCGACCGCCTAGGGTCGACTGAGGCAATTAGGCAGGGACAGTGGGTGGGTTCAGATCAGGGCCCACTGTCTGGTTGTGTTTGTCCCTTTCTGACAGATAATCTAGGCAGTGACACTCCAATGATACATGATATTTTACATGTGGCATTAGGAAGGTGAGGCATTGCTCCACTAGCAGTGCAAATGTAACACATCTTCTCACAACATCTGTACCCAGTCTTAGTCTAAGTACGTACAGATAAGTAAGCTAAGAATTATTGTGTTTTTCACTCTTTGCATTGCAAAAGATAAAATTCAGAGTGCTGGTTGTTACCGGAAACCGTTATAAATCATATATACAGTCACATTCCAAACAGCTTAGTTGAGCTCCTACATTTCAGTGGAACAGTTAGTACAGTTGTACAGTGCCTAATGTAAAGATGGTATTTCCTAGAATGTACTGTATATTTGTAGGGAGAGTGCACACATTATACGCCCCCCTCCCCATGTGAAAGATTGCATGCATATCCTTTAAAGTGTCATTGTCGTTTCCCTTTTTTTTATTTGCAGAAATAAATAGTACAGGTGATTTTAAGAAACTTTGGAATTGAGTTTATTACCCATGAAAAAGCAGTTTGAAGCTCTCCCCCCTGTCTTCATGGTTCTCTTATGGAGAGGGGAGGGGTTGAGGGAGATGAGGCACCAAAACAGGACAACAAAGAGTTAATTTATAGCTACATCACCAGTCTATCTCCTCTGAAGTCAGCACTGACCTTGTTGACCTCTGAATATGGCTTTCACACAGGTCCCGCTGTGTAATCATTTGTTCTCTGCCCTCTGCTGGCTGGCGACTAATCTTGCTCCTCCCTCCTCCCCCTCCCCTCTCCACTGATGTAAAAGAGTCGTGATTTCCTGATAATGAGCAGTGAATAAGAGAGAGAGGAGGGGGATCTGGAAAAAGTCTTTTTGAATGCAGATAATGACATATTTGCCTAATAAACCCAATTACAAAGTTCTCTGAACTTTGTTCTCTGAATCTCTGAAAATAAATAAATAAATAAATAAAAAGTACAACAGTGACACTTTAAAGAACATGTTGATTTCTATTACATTGCTGTTTGCTTCAATGTGTATGTTACAGTGTATTGTTCCCCCTTTGTTTGTATGCATTTGAATGTATACATGCTTGTACTGTAATCTGTCAAAACTTGTTGCAGAATATAGGGAGTTTATATGAGGTGTGATAAGCAGAGAAAAGAACTAAGCCAGAGATATGGAACCGTTTCAAGAGATGAGGTGTGACAAAATGAGAGCTTCAGAGGAATCAGTAAGGGGCCTATTCCACAGGAGCGATAATCGGCCGAATCGCCCCCATTCGGAAGATTATCGCTCCGTGGAATAGAGAGAACGATCAGCCGATGATCGTGTCATCGGTTGATCATTCATTTAGGTTCAGACCTAAAATCGTCGTTCACCACCAGCGCATCAGTACACTTGAATAGTGGTGCGCGTTGGCGACCGACGATTTCAGCAGAACCATACATTACCTGTCCGGGCTGCAGGTCTTCTTCTCCCGGTCCCGCGTGGCAGCATCGGCTTTGGAGCGGGGCTGTTTGAACTGACAGACCGCTAAGCCAATCACTGGCCGGGACCGCCGCGGCCAGTGATTGGCTGAGCGGTCTGTCAGTTCAGACAGCCCCACTCCGAAGCTGCTGCGGCTCGCGGGACCGGGAGAAGAAGACCTGCGGCCCGGACAGGTGATGTATAAAGCAAGGGCTGCAAGGACATGGGTAACGATGTCCCTGCAGCCCTTGTTTTACGATTAGTGGGGCCGTGGAATAGGCCCAGTAAACGAGCGCCGATCTAGCAGATCGGCGCTCGTTTACGTCGTTGATCGGGTCCTGCTCGTCCGGTGGAATAGGACCCTATGAGTGCTGCAGCTACACATATTGGAGACATATTGGTGGTGGAGTGGTGACTGCATGTTCAAAACTTAGCCTTCCTATGTATGAGGCAAAGACAACAACTGTGAGGACAATGGGTAGTACTGAGACTGTCTCACAGACTAGTGTGTCTATGTTACTATAGGAATATGTGTGTTGGTGTTGTGATATACATATATTGTAGATGTGCTGTCATGGGGTGGGTTCTGTGTATTTCTCTTGGGGGGGGGGATTGGTCCTGTTCCTGTGTAGAGAAGCAGACAGTGGTTTTTGCACGAAGGGGAAGAAAGGACCACATGTGGTGCCTAAAGTACCTGGGCTGGTGGGCTGAGTTCCATGTAAAGCCAATGAACTAAGACAGGTAGTTATATTTGTTGTCTTTAAAAAAAACCTGTTAAAGTTGTGTTCTAAAACATTCAAGCATTTAGTGCCACCTGTGAACTGCAGCCAGCATGCTTCTGTGCTATATATAAAATTTGCTCTTATCAAGCATTCTATTTTACTATTTGTAAAAAAATAAAAAAAAAGTAAAAAAAAACAACTTTTCTCCAGCACAGTTTTAACCACCCTCTCACAAACTGATAATTCTGGCAGACATTGTGCTGACAGTAAGCTCTGGGACACTTCAGCTATGTTGGCTATGGGCTTGTGAACACAGTCCTGTAATATAATAAAGGCTGTATCAGTACCATATAAATAAAGCAAAAGATTTAAATTGTTGCAAAACCTTTTAGTTAGATTGTGTCTATGTGATAGACATTAAAAAATGTTCTTCTAATATGTCTGGAAATAGTTAAATCGAACACATACCAATGATACAGAACTCTCTGTGCAGAAGTAATCAGCTTGGAGCTGATACAGGATCTTTGATACAGGAATGAGAAGTTAGATGCAAGTGTCTGCAGATGTTTACCAATTAGGTCTGTTTACAGATTAGAATGCATCACAGCATGATCTGGCATTTTGAATACAGACATTAATGTGATGCGTGTTTGAAGTTTTTTTTATTATTCTCTTTCTCCTCATAATGAGATAAAACAGCCAAGTTTGAGTTGATAGCGGTGATATCTGCAATGCCGTTGGAAGGATGTGGAGGTGATGGTGACTGTCTCTAAGGATTTCATAAATGCTTCAATTTAAGCCCTTAAAGGGGTAGTGCGGCGCTAATCAATTATTCACAACATAACACACATTACAAAGTTATACAACTTTGTAATGTGTGTTATGCATGTGAATGGCCCTCTACCCCGTTTTTCATCCCACCCACGCTAGACCTGGAAGTGTTGGTGCATTATACCGTCCGCCGTCGACCACCGTCCGCCATCTTGGGACAAAGACGTAGTTTTCAGGAGGCCGGCCGAACGTGGCTGAGCAGCTGATGATGTGGCAGAGGGGGGCCGGCATAAGGGACGGATGGAGCGGTTTGGCCGGCCTCCCGAAGATGACGTCATTGTCCCAAGATGGCAGACGGGGGTTGACACGAATGCGGTAAGTACAATGCACCAACACTTCCGGGTCTAGCGTGGGTGGGGGGAACATGGGGAAGGGGGCCATTCACATACATAACACAGTTGTATAACTTTGTAATGTGTGTTATTTTGTGAATAAATGATAAGCACTGCACTACCCTTTTAAAGAAGCACCTTTTTTAATTGTCTGTCTGGGAGTAAAGTAGAACGATTACTTACCATGGCTTATCCCTGCCTCCCGCCACAGTGTTATCTTAATGTTCCTTCCTGTTCCAGGGCCATTTCATTACCATTGTGCAATCACATGACTGCGCCTTTGACTCCCTTCTATACACAGTGCATTTGAATAGACTTTTTTATTTTTTCATTTAAAAAGTGGGGGATTTACATTTTTATGGGGGTATTTATTTTTATGAACTTTTTCTTTTAGTCCCACTAGGGGATTTGACAGTTCATAAACATCAATGCAATACAGTAGTAGATCAGCACACTGTAACAATAGCTCAGTCACAGCATTCACAGAGGCCGAGGAAAGGCTTCAGGCTGCCATGACAATGGATTGGCTCCCTGCAATACAACCCCATATCATCAGTGATGTGCGCCAACACTGTTGAAATACCGTGGTCGGCTTTGACAGCAGCAGAGCTTTCTCAGCAGCTGTCAGCCAATCCATACAATTTCAGCAGGAAAATATTGTACATGTATGTGACTGATCATTAAAGGGGTTGGCCACTTTATAGTAAAATTTCTCAGAGTACAGTATTAGTAAGTGTACTCACTGTATATACTGACAGCAGCTCCCTGTGTACCTCATAGAGCTACAATCAGACTCCCCTCCTCCAGGCTGGGCTGTCCTGCTCTGTGGTGTTTCTTCCATAAGATGGCCGACATGGAGGAGCATGTGACCATGCCCCGCCCCCCAGTGTCCACCACTGAGCCTGTATATGTCTATGGAGGACACAGGGGACACATGCTCCTCCATGTCAGCCATTTTATGGACAGAAACAAAACAGAGCAGGGCAGCCCCAGCCTGGTGAAGGGGAGTCTGATATTAGCTCTATGAGGTACACAGGGAGCTGCTGTTAGTATATACAGTGAGTACACTTACTAATACCTATTTTACTATAAAGTGGCCAACCCCTTTAAGAGGTTGTTTAGGCAGAGGAGAGGGTGATTAAAAACAATAGCCTACACTCACCTCTATGACTCCCACGCTGCTGTCAGTATGGTGTCACTCTGTCTCTGTTGGGCGACCGCTTTTGGGTTGGGGTGTTGTGACATTGCAGGCCTCTTCAGCCAATCAGCAGCTGAGGCAGGACACTGCTGCAACCACTTATTAGCTGGATGGGCCTTTAGAACTAGAAGAAATGCTAGTATGGTAGATCTTTATCATCATGTGCATTTTCTATAAAACATCAAAACAAAGAATATCAGAACCCTTTAAGAGGTTCAAGCAATAGCATGTTCTAGAAACTACTCACTGGAACTGTATTTCTTCAAAGCTCAAGAGGAATGTGGAAGCTAGAGATGAAATAGGTACCATTATGGTTACTGTGTCCTGTTGTGTTGACAATGATAAAATAGATTTATATATTTTTGATTTTTATTATCTGAAAGTCTATTATTGAAAGACTATGGGAGGCATTTATTAAGTCCGTCGTTTTTTACGCCGGACGTAAAAATGCCCCCGCCGCTACGGAGATTTATGTAGAGGCGGACTGCCTCTACATAAATCCCGTGCGCGCCGTTGCGCACCGCCGAAAACCTACGCCAGCTGAGGACTGGAGTAGGTTTTCGGCGTACATTTTGGCGGAACGGATGATAAATCGCGCGGACTCTGAGTCCGCTCCCTCCGTTCCGCCCACTCTCCGCCCCTTTTCCGCCCCCTGGCGTACTCGGCGGAAAGTGCCGATTTGCGAATATTTTATTCGCAAATCCGCCATTTTTGCTTAAAAAAAGACGCAAATCGGCACTTTCCGCCGAAAATCATCCATTCGCCGGATGATACATGTGGCCCTATGTCTCTTTATGGAATCCATAAAGAGTAAGAAAATACCTGTATGTGATGTATTTATCTCGTAAAGTTTAGTGAAATTAGCTACAAGCTACAAATGTCCGGTGTATCTTCTTGTCCTACTTTTTATGAAATGAAACACTCCAGCCCAGTCTGCTTTCCATGCCGTGAGCTGACACAGACAACCATGAGCTTCAAATTAATGTGCTCAAGTGTAAAATCTCTATCACGACCCACTGGGCCCTTAGCCAATCAGAACTGACTTTAGAACAAGTTTCTCATTCTCAAATATCAAGTATTTATGATTTGTTACCAATTAAGGAGACATTGATTTACTGAACATTTCCCCTTGGTTTAAGTAACATGCGTGCAAATTGCTTTTCATTGTACTGTAAAAATGTAAAATTCCCAAAACAATTTATGCTAATGGACACATACTTCAACAGGAGTAAGTTTAGAAATATGATGCCAGTGTGCCATTACACTCATGTAGACTGTATGAAACTGGCAGAGATTACACTATTCTAGTCACAAAAAAAAACACTGCAACACAATAATGTAAGAGCATACTATATTACATACTGTAAACTACACATTACTTGAAATATAACATGCATTCAATGAAAATACTCATATACCCATCAGCCATAAGATTAAAACCACTGAAATGTGAATAAAACTGATTATTTAGTAACAGTAGAATCTATCAAGGGATGGGATGTATTATCAAGGGATGGGATATATTATCAAGGGATGGGATATATTATCAAGGGATGGGATATATTAGGCAACAGTCAGATATTGAAGTAGATGTATTAAAAGAAAGAAAAATGAGTGAGCAGAAATATCTGAGCAACTCTCACAATGACCAAATTGTGTTGGCTAGATGACTGTTAATAGCATCTACATAGTCAATAGATAGTATCAAATAAAAATAGTCCAAGAAAGAACAACTAGTGAACAACTAGTGAACTGGGCACCCAGGGATGCACGTGGGTGGTGAAAACTAGTCCATCCTGTTTCTCAGAGGAACTACAGGAGCAGAAATTGGCACTGGCTTGGGTGGAAAGGCATCATAACACACAGTGCATGGTAGGTTGCTGCATATGGGCTGCATAGCCTCAGAATTCTCAGAGTGCCTATGCTGATGCAGTGTCCCACTACATAGATTCCTTGAGCCCAGGACAGTAAGTATACTTTATCTCCTTCCCTAATTGATAAGGGCTGTGGAAAGGCATTATGCCTTAAAGTGTCACTGTCATTATAACATTAAAAATCTAAATCAACAGTAGATATAAAGCAAGTTTGCAATTTACATTCTTTCTCTTTTTTTTTTTTTAAACACAGCACTTCCTGGTTTCTGACTTTTTTTTTTCACAAAAAACAGGAAACAGTCAGAAAACAGGAAGCCCTGTGTATCCTAGGTCATCTGAGCACTCACAGAGAGAAGGCAGTCATGTGATTGACGGACACATTGAGCCGTGACTCTCTGTATTGGCTGAAATTCCTGTGTTTAGTCTTTCTTCAACCAGCACAAGTCAGAAGATCTGCCTTCAGGAGACTGGACCTGGATTTCTGGTAAGTTCAGCTTTGTTTTACAGTGTGATAACAACCAAAAAACAATGAATGTATATTGCAAACTTGCTTCATTTTACATCTACTGTTGATTTAGATTTTGAAAGTTATAATGGCAGTGAATACTTTAAAGCTTATTGGTTTAAATAAAGCTTTCTTTTTAAAGGTGCTCGGTCGAGCATCGAGCTGTGCCGAGCACCCCGATGTTCGATTGAGCACTATGATCGGTCAGTACTAGTAGTTTCCCATCCGATATCAGGTTGCCTTGCAGCAAAAGATGGGCTTATACAATACAATGTTTAAATGTACACTAAAAAGTTCAAATTTACATACAGTATGTACAGTATATATACAGTAATATATAATAAATAATAAATAGTAATATACCAGAATAATCTACATACTCAATGTTCATGTGTTTTGCGTTTGCAGTGTGGTACAGTATTTTATGTGCTTGATTCAGTGTTGCACCCATAGCAGCATGTACCTTGGGTATGAGGTTTGTCTTTTGTATTGCGTGTATGAGGTGGTGTCTGTCTCTCTTTTGGTTGTGCACTCCTCTCACCTGTCCAGGGCTGTTTTTCATGCTCTAAGTACATTTTGGAGGCCTAGACCCAAGTGAGGTGAGTCTGTTTAATGTAGGGTCCCTTCTGATGAGGTGGCTTGCCGTTGCAGATTGGGTGAACGCAGTTTGGTCAAAATGTGCCCTAAGAATCTCATGCGTAGTAAATATAGCTATAGTGCAATAAAAAATCATTTATATATTTAACTTTTTACTTCCACGCTATACTTTTTGTGTATATTAAAAAAAATCCGGCTAGGAGCCATATCTGTGAAGTCACTACACCCTTTATTCTACTTGTCAAACTGTGGAAAAATGGATTAATTTCTGCAGCACCATACAGACATGGTAACATTAGGCTTTATCACTCATCATCTAGTAAGCTTACATTTTAAGGCTATGTTCACACAATGTATGAGACCGGCCCTTCTGTGACCCGTCCGGGTCACGGAACGGCCAGTCTCTGAAAAGATCTTCCTGGCCGGTACTGCAGTACCGGCCGGATGATCTTTAGAGCCGCAGTGTTCTGTTGCGGGCGCATCCGTGCGCGCTTGCATCAGAACTTAACACTGCACACTATGGAGCGTGCGGCCAGATCCGCTCGCTCCACAGTGGGCACTGACATTGGTTTCTGCAGCCGCTATTCACTGAATCGCGGCCACAGAAAACTGACATGTCAGTTCTTTGCGGCGGCGCAAGGATCCCGGCTGGAGTGTATACTATGTGTATACGCTTCGGCCGGGATCCCATAGAAGATAAGACAAAAACAATTTCAACAACGGCCGTACTTTAACAAAAATATACGTTGTGCGAACATAGCCTAAAAGTGCTGTAGGAATAAAAAGTACACAAACGTGTTGCATACAATACTTAGTCTGAGGAAGTTATAATATTAGACAACAAAGTACTCTTCATAAATCTAAGTAATAAATATATGTAGAACAGAACATCTAGTACTCAGGGCTAAAAGTAAGTAATTATAGTAAAAATATGTAAACTGAGCATGCAAGCAGTGCATTAGAGAGCATGCAGAACACAGCACCCAACAGGGGTATAAGGTTGTATAACAAGCACTAAAAAATATTCTTTGAAAATGTAAGTAGTAGTTTCTGGGAAAATCACACAGCCCATGGGAAAGTTTTTTTTTTTTAACAAATGTAAGAATCTAATACTGTAAAAATAAAACTAGCCCTATGGGGTTATAGCGGGTGGAACTCTTTCAAGCATGTGGCTAATAATCTGTTGATATGATTATAATTTACTCTGAAGATTTTTGGCTGTTTAAAAAAAACAAAAAGAGAAAATATATACCCTACTTATACAGAGTCACAGCGCTCCGTGGATTCCATGGAAACACACTCTAGAGACTTAGTTTCTTTTTTTAAACATTGAAGACCTCAAGCTGGCCCTTTTCTGGCAGATATGGGGGTAGAATAAGCAAACAGACTTTGTAATTAGAATGACAAGAGGCAGGGAGGAGGGGAGCAGGGCTTTTCTGAGACTGTGAGAATTTGATTTTGTTATTGCAAATTCAGTCGAACATGACGTAGTTACTTTTAGTTTACCTACAAAAACATATACAGTATAAAAATAAATTATAATGTAGGATGTGTTCTGTTTCCTAAAATAGATTTCCTAGAACTGCTTTCTTAAAAAGTAATGTAGCCACCTATTAAGTTTTGTGACGCAGTAGTGGTGTGGCTTTGTAGTCATAAGTTTCGCTAACACAGCTTTAGATTGAAGGGAGTAAATACAACCTGTGGAATTCATTGGTACAAAACCATTGAAATAATAAAAGTAAACAAAAAAGTGCTTTCGAAGCACTAAATAAATGAACTCAGAAAACAAATCAGTCAAACTAATAAGTAACTAATTAATTAATACATTTAATTTAATAAATAACAATAAGCCTTAGGCTATGTTACCACACAGTATTTTGGTCAAAGGCTATGTTCACACACTGTTGAAATTTAAATGATGGCCATCATTTAACAGCAATTAATGGCCATTATTTCAAAACAACGCCTGCTGTTTTAAAATGATGGCAATTATTTGCCATCAAATGGCAGCCATCTACTGAATTTCGGAAATACTGACCAAAATACTGAACAAAAATACGGTGTGTGTGAACACAGCCTTAAAGAGGACCAGTGTCCAACTCCAATATCTTAGGGTGCCCTGATTACCAATGTTTTTACCGTTTCTTGATATCATATGATTTCAGGATATGTGGGTTTAAATTCGGTCTGACAATTCAGTTAATAGTCAGATGGGTATTAACTTAATTTGAATAATGCAGGGATGGGGAACCTGTGGCTATTCAGCTGTTGCAAAACTACAATTCCCAACATGCCTGGACAGCCAAAGCCTTGGCTTGGCCAAAGGTTCCCCATCCCTTGAATAATGGGAGTAAATAGTACCTGATATTGACTTTTATTGCCTTAAAAATGGCGCACTTTTACTGAGATTGTGCAAATGCAATAAGAGCACAAAAATATGACTTGTGCAGAAGGCTGTGGTCAGGTATTCAGGTTACATAACATGGCTATGCATGCACTGTTATGAAGAGGCGTATGAACAGAGACATGAAGAAAGTGAAAACCAAAAGCCTGAAGGGTTCAGCACATGATATTTCTACAGAGGGATCCTTCTTGCCAATGGAATGAGCTGGTAGGGGCATGCAGTCTGCCAGAAGTAGTATTTGGAGGGAGCAGGCCACACTGCCACAGATTTTCCAACACTCCCCAAATCGAGACGGTTCTCTACACAATGAGCACCATGAACTGGACTAAAAGGGAGATAAAAGAAAGCACCAAAAGCACATCAAGGTATTGAAATATCTTTATTGAAATTTATAAGTCACAAGCAAGTTGCAGTCACATGCAACTTCCATTGAGGTAAATGGTGGCAAAGTCTCGTGTAACATGTGACCTTCAACCAAAACCAAATTTTAAATTTCCCCATGTACGCTCGATAGGGCTTGTCAATAAATTCAGCACATCTGACTCTACAGTACAGCTCAGCGATAAGGGTGCAGACTGGTGAAAAGTCTAGGATAAATGTCCCCCTTATGGTCCTCATAAACTTTGAGTCTGGTTTACACAGTGGAAAAGGTATGGCCCACTCGCCTGATGAGCAGGCAGGGGGTGCAGCAAGGCAGTCAGGAGGTGTGATCTCCTCCCATGCCTATTTAGTCATTTACACCTGGAAACAGATGGATATCAGGGCAGAAATCTACATCTGCTCCAGGTTCCACTGGATTTGCTAGGAGGCATGTGTCTCCTTGAAAATTTGCTGGGGTGAATGGGGACTGGGCTTAATTTAGCTCAATAAAGACTAACACACTGGTCTTGCTTAATGTCCCCCTTTATACTTTTGTTGGCCATACCCACTACTTACTTGAGGTACATCAGTATAAGGTGTATGGTGCTCTCCCGACCGTCCACCGACTTCTTCTGAAGGGGTCGAGTGTGACAGATAATCACTGCCCGCCCCTTTGTTCTGGGAGGGATAAGCCACAGCCAAAGCACTCTGGCTGCGGCTTAATTCTTCCCTCTCATGGAAAACATACTTTCCACTACTCCTTTTACATACACAGGAAAGTTTCCACTGCAGATTTTTGATGCCACTAGGAATAATGTGGCATAGGCATAATCTGCAATAAGAGTGGCGGCAGCAGACTGCCACTGACATTATCCGCCCGAGTGATCTATGGATTGTTCAAACAACCCCTCCCTCTGCTCCCCACTTGCTATCTATGCATGTAATAACACAGTGCAGGGAGGAAGAACGAGGCAGTATCTGTAAAATATCTATAGGTGTAATGGGCCTTTAAGTCTCTATTACAAGGAGAGATTATCTGCCAAATCAGGCAGATATCTCCCCGTGTAATAAAGCCAGTGATCAGCAGACGAGCTAGTAAATGCTTGCTCATCAACTGGTTACTGACTTTCAACATGGCCGCTGGCCACACCTCTCTACATGTAAAATGATAATAAAATCGATAGCGATGTTCTTGCAGCCCTGGCTGCATGATTATGGAACTGTGTAATAGCCTCTGCAAGACAGTGCCGAACTAGCAGATCCGCGTTTGCTTGCATGGTGGGATGGGCCATCTAATACGGCTTTGATTGTAGCAATACAAATCGATTTTTAACTATAGAGCTGCAGGCAACAGCAACATACTGTAGAGTTGTATGCAAGCATGTGGACTGCAGCTGTCACCTAATAGTTACTATTGATCAGGTAGGCCTAGCCTTAGTCAGGTGAAATAAAATGGATAGTGAAAGTATTGCTGTAATAGCATATTGAAGGGTTTTGTAAACATTAAAAAAACAAAAAACAAAAAAACAAACGCGTAGATCCTTAAAAAGCAAACTTTATAACAAAAAACATAAAGAAAATGGCTCATATATTCCATCCATGGATTTGGACCTTACAGTCCATCAGTTTGCCCTTTGCATTTTTAGGGCAGGGATTTAATTACTACAAATCAAACGACGTGTGGGAGATTCTGCTCAATAGTTACGCTCTAATGTAACTTATACAGGTTGTGGTCTCTTTAACTACTGTCAATGTCAAAAAATAGTTAAAATAGCAATAAGCATGTGTGTGCTGCTGAACTCCCACCCTGCCACTTCTCTTGGGACTATGTGTTACAGAACCACCTTTCACATCCGATAAGCACCAGCCTGTGTGAAGCTTTCTCAGCTGCTAAATATTTCATGACGACTCTCCCGCCTCCTCCCTCAGAGGGCTGGTACGCTCCGACAAGCACAGCAGATGGAGCCAACCAAACCCTTAAACAAAGGGTCAGGTAAAACATATACAACATATACAAGCTGCTAGGCAGATTTTTCAAAACTATCGCATCCATGACCTATAATAATAGTTCTGTATTATTTGTCGTGGAAGGACTTTTTAAAATGACTTTGCACACAAATGCACAAGTGTCTATAGTATGCGCAAAGGGGTTCTTTTGAACTGACTTAACCAAAGGAGGACTCTAGTTATGTTAAATTACTAAATATTTACATATATACAGTATATACCCTAAGGTGGTGGAAAACATCTGAACCATTGTGGGTTCAGAGTTTTAATTCTGTTACTGAACACCTACAAACAGGTTCCATGGTAAAGGCAGGTAGAAAGGTTTAAGGAATTACACGGGAACTATCAGTAGGAGAGAAAGTCTAACCTGCTCATATGACCCTATTGCACAGGAGACGTTCCCATCCACTTAGTCACGGGGGGGAGGGCCGGTGACATTAGGAGCACTACCCTGTCACCCAAAGCACCGATCCATCCCGCCCCTCGATTGGGAAAATGCGGACCGTGGGCTAAGCAACTTAATAGACAGGAACGGCACCGAGGATGAAGGTAAGAGACATACCTTCATTCTTGGTGTCTCCTGTGAAATAGGGGGTATTGGCAGGTTAGATTCGTCTAACCTCCTGATTGTCCCCCTTTAAGTTTTGTTGAAGGCAATGCTATATTAGCCCCTAAGCACTCCTGTCACAATAGTTTGTGCAGTCCCATCATAGATAACTAAGAACAGATTTGCAAGAAGTGCAGAGAGCATCCAGCAATGGTGGTTTTCACCGCTGGGACTATTCATAATCTGTCAAAGCTCTGTACGAGAGACAAGTTGTGACTGTTGAAATGAAACATGAAATACCTATTTTCTCAGTTCTATGGTTGTAGAAATGGGCATTCAAATGTCAACCTAAAGATGTTGACAGTCCTCAAATCTCCATGTACCATGATTCTAAAGTTCCTTAAATGACACTGCCTTGACTGCCACCCTGTCTTATCCATCTTGCACATACATGTCAATGTCTCCACAGTTCAGAAGTGTAAAAACAAAGAGACCAAATAGTAATTTGGTATCCCTTACAGTAAAAAAAATTAATGGGGGGAGGGAATGTACTAGGGACAGATGTCCACAAGGGGATGCTGTTTATTGCTACCAGGGTGATTACCTGCTTGGGATGCCTACAAGGGGAATACTACATACTGGCGGGACTTACTACTGAGATAATTACCTGCAAGGGGATACCTACACGCAAAATACTACATACTGGGGAGGAATCACTACTGGGATGATTACCTGCAGGTGGATACCTACATGGGAAACACTGCATACTAGGGGGACTCACTACTGGGATAATTACCTGCAATGGGATACCTACATAGGAAATACTACATACTGATGAGGAATCACTACTGGGAATATTACCTGCAGGTGGATGCCTACGTAAGGGATACTACATAATGGGGGTTTACGTACCAGGTTGTGCCTGCATAGGGGATACTATGTAGTAGGGTAAGATTAATTACAAAGGGATGCCACTCTAATGGGGTTCTACATGCACAGAAAGGCCTATATGAATGCACATAGGGCCTTACTACTAAATAAGGGGTACAGAAAAGGCCTTACTATTATATGGCTGCACAGAGGAGGCCTAAATGTTATATTGATGCACAGGTGGTGTCTAAATTCTGTATAGGCACAGAGAGGAGGCTTAGCTATTATATGGATATTCATATGGGGCCTAACTATTCTATGGGTCACAGAAGGGGCTAAGCTACTATATGGATGTACAGATGGAGTTTAACTTTTATATGAACACACAGACTAGGTCTAACTTCAATATGGGTACACACAGGTGGCCTAACTACTATATGGAGGTACAGAGGAACCTAACTACTATATGGATAAACAGAGGGACCTAACTTACATATGGATGCACAGAAGGGCCAAACTACGACAGGCGGGGCACACTTGCTCAGAACCTACAGTTTTCCTGGCAAGCCAATCTGAGCTAAAGTGAGAGTTACGTTTTAGTGCAGCTTTTACTTTAGCAAATGTGTAAGAAAGAGATAGAGGCCAGTGGGAATCCTGCTTTCAGTGTGTAAAGACAGGAAGTAGAAGTATTAACTAAATTCCTTATTTTTTCTTATGACTGGAGATCCCCCCAGGGAACTTCTGTTCTTGTTACCCCCCTCCCCAATCACTTAGAAAGCATACTTGCTCTTTAATTTCCCAGTAAAGGAGTGATGTACAGTAAGGCCGCTGCCAGTGCTATCCTGGTCCTGCCTGTGGTGTACTCTACCTTGAGCTCAGTCCTGCACGCTCCTCCGCCACACTCCTCAATGGTCTCAGTGTTCCTGGTTTTCTTAGACACCCTTGCTCCTTCTGGTATCTTCTGTTTTCTTCTAGCTGCCTCTGCAATGCAGACTTGTTGCTTCACCTGTTTCTTCTTGCTGGATCCTCATGTTCCAGAGTAAAGGCATGTTCCTGTGTTTGGTATTCCTCTGCTATTCTGTGTATTACATTTACCTTTCTAACCATTTCTCATAATGTTTACTTGGACTGTCTGATCTGCTGTGAACTTACACCTGTTTGACTACACTGCTGTCTCATCCCTGATACCATGATGATTCTCCAGTTGATGGCCTGGCTTGCTGACTTTGTTAATTTGGCTTTTCCTACGTCACTGTGTTTTTTGGAACCAGCTGCTACTCACACCGGGACCATGTTTGTGGAGTGACCTGGTTTCCTCTTGTCACAGAAATCCAGCTTCTGCATCCTGGAGCTGGAAAAATGGAGAAGACCTAGAGGGCACCCACTCCCCCCCCCCAGTCTTGCCCAAAGAAGAAAAACTGGTGCAGTGGCACAGAGATTAATGTGATGTCCCGCAGTTAATTGCCCTAGGCACCTGTAGTAAAATTCTTTTGTAGTATTTCTAGTATTTTCTAGTTTCACCACTAGGTGTCAGTGTTACTTTTAAACCTTGTTATGTGTTCCACAGCTCAAGTAAGCAAATAATTACTGTTATTATTCTACCATGTGTTCTGTGTTGATCTATAGGAGATGTTCTTTCTTCCTCCGCCTATCCATGCTCTTCACACACACACAGCCCCTGGGGAACTAGTTACTTAGCCCCATGTGGAAGGAATCTGGGTCAGTCTAGTTCAGACAGTGAGTTGGTGAGACACACATGTATGCAGAAGCAACCAGAGACACTCAGTTTTTTACTATATACATACTATATCTATTATGCAGTGGACACTACCAAGGGAGAAGAGATGGGGATCATCCTGGCACACGCCGTGAACCAGTCTAAAAGGTGTAGGGCAGTATCCTACTACACAAGAGAAACTAGCCTGGATAAAACAAAGCTACCAGAAGGTCTACGTATTATATCTCGCAATGCAAGTAAAACCGGGAAGGCTCGGACACTTAGCGTCATCCAGGTAACTAAAGATGGGGCTTGTATCACCCTAGTAAGACAAGTACCTCAACACTGTAGGGCAAAAGGTGGTCAGACTATAGTCTAAACACGAGTATAAGTATCACTCTCATATCTTAAGTATCTCTCCTAAGTTCCGGAAGAGCACCAGTACTACATTGGGTTAGGACTCCCTTGACAAACTCCTCTCCTCTGCTTCACTGTGCTCTAAACTTTCTAAGCACCACTACAACAACCTCTGCTCTACTCTACACTTTCAAGCATCTCCACAGCACAAACCAAGTTGAAGCACTAAAGTCTGTATAAAGATTATATATTTGCTCCCAAAGTGTTCTGTATTTTCAAGAGACTGCACAGTAAAACTGTTTTAGTTTTTTTTTCATCACCTGGGTGGTGGTAGCGATAGTCTGGGTGGGTCAGTTGCCATTTAGTTGCCAATGAGTGGGTCAATTGCCACTCATCGCTCCTGGACAAAGCGGTAGCGAAACGCCTTGGAGTGTGGAGGAGTGGAGTTAGGACGCATGGCCACTGGGTCGGTATAGGGTGAGAAGTGGGATGAGTTAGGAGGTGTTTGGGCCTGGTTGGGTCTGAAGTACAGACACCGGGATTCCAAGCAATTTATTTATTAGGGGACAAGTGCAATATAGCACATGTGATTTGTTGGTTGGTTGTTGGCTTGTGCAATATAGGTAATGTACTGATCTATGTGCAATATAATTAATATGCAGGCCATGTGCAATGTGATCTTTTTGTTTCCTTACTTCATGGTGTTAAGATAGTCCTCTGCTAGCATTATACCATAGATTTGGACTTGATTTATAATTGTCATTAAGATTCATCAATTCCCATAAAACGGTTTTAACTAGAGGAATGTCTAAAAAATTTATGTCAGAAAATAGTTTTTCACCACTTTTGACCACTCTTAGATATGCACAACAGTAACATGTAGCATGTTTAAACAGTTAAAAAGCTCCCAACATCATATGGATCATGATGTTGGAAGCTCCAAGATCTGGTCCGCAATATACTGTCCATGCATGGAACCATATATTGCGAAAGGTGTCACACCCTTGAGAGACAGCTCAGTATTCTTTATTATGTGTCACTATACAGTAGTGGTCTTTGGTACCAAGCACCCCAATCGCTTGGGGCCCCCAACATCCAGGGGGGCCCCCACGCCCCGCTCTTCTCTTGTGCTCAAGACCGCTAGACAGGGCCGATGTCCCACTCGCTGCTGTGATCTGAACTGTAACTATGAGCACTCGTAATGAGCGCTCACAGCTACATGCAGCAGCACTGACAGGGCGGGAGCCATTGGCTCCCTTCCTGTCAGTCACTCTTGTGGCCGCAGGAAGTGTTTTCCCTGCGGTCACAAGTGGCCACTCTGTCCTTGTGGTGTCGGTGCTCCAGTGACATCACTGGAGCATCGGCGCCAGGACAAGGGGAGCGCGGCCACAAGAGTGAAGAGAAGAGGAGATGCCCGGACCCAGGTGAGTATAAGTGTTTGTTTTATTGTGTTATATACTATATGGGAGGGGGAGCACACAGGGGCCTGTGTAACTGGGGGAGCGCACAGCGGGGGTCTGTATAAATGGGGGGAGCACACAGGGGGGCTATATAATGGGGAAGACACAGGGGGGCTATATATAACTGGGGGAGCACACAGGGGGGCTATAGACTACTGGGGCTTCACAGAGGGGTCTATATACTACTTGGGTCAGCACAAAGGGGGTCTATATACTACTTGGGGCAGCAGAATGGGGTCTATATACAACTGGGGGAGCACACAGGAGGTCTATATCCAAGTGGGGGAGAACACAGGGGGGCTATATACTACTGGGGGAGCACACAGGGGGTCTATATACTACTGGGGTAGCACACAGGGGGTCTATATACTACTGGTGGGGCACACAGGGGGTCTATATACTACTGGGAGAGCACACAGGGGGTCTATATACTACTGAGGTAGCACACAGGGGGTCTATATACTACTGGGGTAGCACACAGGGGTCTATATACTACTGGTGGGGCACACAGGGGGTCTATATACTACTGGGGGAACACACAGGGGTCTATATACTACTGGTGGGGCACACAGGGGGTCTATATACTACTGGGGGAACACACAGGAGTCTATATACTACTGGTGGGGCACACAGGGGGTCTATATACTGCTGAGGCAGCACACAGGAGGTCTATATATAACTGGGGGGGGCACACAGGGGTCTATATACTACTGGGGCAGCACACAGGGAGTCTATATACTACTGGAGGAGCACACAGAGGTCTATATATTACTGGCGGGGCACACAGGGGGTCTATATACTACTGGGGGAACACACAGAGGGTCTATATACTACTGGTGGTGCACACAGGGGGTCTATATATATAACTGGGGGAGCACAAAGGGGGTCTATATATAACTGGGGGCAGCACACAAGGGGTCTATATACTGCTGGAGGAGCACACAGTGGTCTATATACTACTGGGGGAACCACACAGGGTGTTTATATACTACTGGAGGAGCACACAGGGTTCTATATCCAAGTGGGGGAGCACACAGGGGGGCTATATACCACTGAAGGAGCACACAGGGGAGCTATATACAAGTAGAGGAGCACACAGGGGGTCTATATACTAGTGGGGGAGCACACAGGGGGTATATGCAACTGGGGGCAGTACACGGGGTATATACGACTGGGGGCAGCACAAAGGGGGTTTATATACAACTGGGACAGCACACAGGGGGTCTATATACTTTTGGGGGAGCACACGGGGGGCTATATATAACTAGGGGAACACACAGGCCTCTATACACTACTGGGGGAAGCACACAAGGGGTATATACTACTGGCGGCTGCGCACAAGGGGTATATACTACTGGGGGCAGCACAGAGTGGTCTATTGTTGTGGAGTGCGTGTCGGGGGGGGGGGGCCCAGACATAACTTCGCTTGGGGCCCCAGAAATGCCAAGACCGCCCCTGTCACTATAGGAGTAGATGGGAGGGGAGTAAGCAGGTTAAAATCCCACCTAACATTTATTTTGCATATTGAATCAAAGTTATTTTACCGGACAGGAAAACAGTGGACCAAACTAATAAAGATATTGCTCCTTACACAGAAAACTGCTGACAGAAGCCGTCAACTGCCGGCGCTCCTAGCTCCCGACATCGGTGCGCTGCTGCAGCTGCCGGCTGCGAGGATGCGCTGCACATGACGGCATCCTTAGTTACCAGCGTTGTGACCGGGGCCACATCACTCCTCAGCCATGTCGCTCAGCTGTCAGTCAGCTGCCAGCCAGCTCTGTTTCTGTAGGAGGGACTTGAATCCCTGACCCAATCCGACCCTGGGGCTGGAACTTCAGCCTCTATATACTACCACCCCCATCTGGACCTTGGCTTAGTTTCTTGGACTTCCCCTCTGCCTCTTGACTTGATACTTTGTAGCCTGACTCTTAGGGTCCTATTTTACGGGCCGATGGGGGCCCGATCAACGATGTAAACGATGTTTACTGGGCCTTTTCCATGGCCCGATGATCGTTGAGCGAGGGCTGCAGGGACATCGTTACCGGTGTCCTTGCAGCCCTTGCAGCATACATTACCTGGCAGGACTTTTCCTCCGCTCCGTCTTCCTCCCCGGGTCCCGCGGCACAGCATCAGCAGCTCCGGAGCGGCCTGACTGAGCTGTCAGACCGCTCAGCCAATCACTGGCCGCAGCGGTCCTGGCCTGTGATTGGCTGAGTGGTCTGACTTCTCAGTCAGGCCACTCCGGAGCTGCTGATGCTGTGCCGCAGAACCTGGGGAGGAAGACGGAGAGGAGGAGAAGTCCTGCCAGGTAATGTATGCTGCACTTCTCAAATCGTCGGTCACCCTCGGTGGAATAGAAGTAACGATGAGCCGATCGTTTATTTAGGGCCAGACCTAAAATCATCAGTCCCCCACCGCGCATCGCTACGGTGGAATAGCGGTGCACGACGGGGGACTGATGATTTTAGGTCTGGCCCTCAATAACCGATCAGCCAATGACACGTTCATCGGCTGATCATTTTTTCTATTCCACCGAGTGATAATCAGCCGAATCGGGCTGATTCGGCTGATTATCGCTCCCGTGGAATAGGCCCCTTACTGACCCGGTTTGCTGACTTTGCTTCTATTGTGTTACCATTTGTCTTGTCTTTGCTTTGTGTTTGCACCTAGCCAGAGTAGCCTGCAGTCTTCAGGTTGGGGCCAGCCTGTTAAGGGTTCCCAAAAAGTAAGGGGCAGATTGGCGGGAGCAGTGTCAGGGTCTCACCCTGTCCTACTGCCTGTCACTGACTTGTCATCACAACTGCCCTGTTCAGCAAGGGTGCACACTGACAAGCAAAGAATTTTAAGCAGAGTTCGCTCAGCGTGTTCCGCTTGAAGTTCCACCCATCCCATGTGATTTCTCAAGCGTAGTCTGCAATCTGCCGAAAGAATATATGACAGATTATCGGACAGATTTTTGTAGCCAAAGCCAGAAATGAATTTGAAAAGAGGAGGAGAAGTCCTTCCTTTATGACCTGTTACCTATATTATAGTCTGTTCCTGGCTTTGGCTTTAAAAATCTGTCAGATATCTGTGTGTATAAAAGGTAAAAAGACCCTAATGGTGCTTTTACAAAGAAAGATTTATCTGACAAATTGTCCCATTGACTTTAGGCGGACAACGGATTGAGCTTGAGAATATCATTGAGTCAATAGGACTGGTGGAACTTCAAGTGGAGTCTACCACACGGCCTCTGCTTGCGTATTTGGCCTCTGTTTCCGTGCGTATTCCGTAGGGGGAACCTACCCTAAACATACCATAACACTTCTCATAGTATTCAAGCATCATCTCATATCTCTTAACTGGACTGCAATAACAGTGGCATCTATGGATTCAGGGTAAGAAGCCCTATTTTACACTGCCTTTAGTTTAGGCATCAAACAGCTGCTGATAGATCTGTATAAAAGAGTTATCCAGAAGAGCTTATCCTGTAACCACGGATCTGCCCCAATCCCATTTCCTAGTAAGTAAAAGCTTAGGAAGTATAGCTTCCAAGTCGGAAGGGGAAATCATCCCAATCATCACATGCCGGTGAAACCACACCTGCATGCAATGACCAATGATAGCATCTTGCCTTCTTATGGTCCGTTAACACGAAGCAATAATTTGCTCAATCGATCGTTTAACGATTTTGAAGCAACGATTTGGTATTTATGACGATCAGCGTTTAGACAAATAAATTGTTAGAAAATTTGTTAGAAAAATCGTTAGAAAATTTGTTAAACTAATTGCGATCGTTTTTAAGATCGCTTAAACCCATCTTTCGCATAGCGTGAATCTTTGAAAGACTGTTTACATGAAGCGATCTGCGAATTTTTTTGCGAACGACCAACAACGATTTGAGAACATGCTGAAAGAACAAAATAAAGGATTTCTCACTGGTCGCTAAATTGTTTGCTGTGTTTACATGGAACGATTATTGCTGAAATGCGATCGTTATCATGAAAATTTGCACGATAATCGCTCCGTGTAAACGCATGAGAAGATATACTTCCTAGATGTGATTGGGGCAGAAGTGGAGCGAAAGGAGCAAGCAAAAATGTTACTTTCCTCTTCCTATATAACCCCTTCAATATAATGCATTGCTCACCAGTACGAACTGTAATATCCTCAGTATTAATGTAACTGATTTAGCGAAAATATGGCTTGTGCTGCCACCTTGTGTATAACTAAAAAAATGCACTTGAAAAAAAATTACAGCCTGAGGCTACTCCTAGAAACATGTTTTTTGGGGGGCATAAAATGTTTTACCTATTTTTCTGGCAGTTTCTTATTTTGGTTGAAATTGGTATGGGAGTTTTTATCTCTGGCTTTTATCCCTAGCATTGTTTTTCATTACACATGATTCATTAAGTCACATAATTTTTTAATCATTGTGATTCCAGTATTTCTACTGAAAAAAGCCAAAAGAAAACGCATAAAGACATGACATAGACATGCCATGAAAAACACCAAACCCAAAAATGTCATCAGGGTATTGTGTTTCATATTATGACTATTGACTCTTAGCTAACATCTGGCTGCAACGTTTTTAAGCCAAAAAAGCCATGTGCTCTGCGTAGTTACCTAGTCTGCAGGTAGGGTATTCCCCTGGGTGTAGATAAAGGTTTGTGGGCTAATTGGACCACCAATTGGACCACCAACTAATTGGACCACCGAAGTGGTACAGAAAAAGGCCCTATATTTCCCAATCACCATATTTGTTCTTTAAAACATAACTTTTAATCACACATAGCTAATATAATAAAATACACACAATAGTGAGTTAAAATTTGCAGGAAGGTGTAAAGGGTTATAATTTTTGTGATAGTACCTAAGCTCGTCAGCTTGTAGTAATAGGTTTGTATTATGCAATAAAGAGACTCAGAACCTGTTGCAGACAGATTATGAATTCACATCCACTCCCATCTACTGTCAATTAAAACAGGCTGCCCCCTCGACATGTTTCGGCACTATAGATGTGCAGTGCCCATATACTTCTTGATAAAGGCACACCTATAGTGCCGAAACATGTCAAGGGGGGCAGGGTGTATGTTTTAATTGACGGTAGATGGGGGTGGATGTGAATACATAACCTGTCTGCAGCAGGTTCTGAGTCTCTTTATTGCATAATACAAACCTATTACTACAAGCTGACAAGCTTAGGTACTATCACAAACAATAACCGTTTACACCTCCATCCTGCAAATTATAACTCACTATTGTGTGTCTTGTATTATATTAGCTATGTGTGATTAAAAGTTATGTTTTAAAGAACAAATATGGTGATTAGGAAATATTTTTTGTACCACTTCGGTGGTGCAATTTGTTCTGTTGTAATTGTTTAGCCCTCCAGTCACCAATCCACAATAATTTGCTTTTCTGGTGCAAAATTCAGACAGTCGGTGTCAGCAACTTACCTCACCTCGATCCAGCGGCGTCCGTTCCCAGCTCGGCTCCGGCAGCCGGCTCGGGAGCACTCCGTCGCTCCGCCCGCCGGAGCCGAGTGACGTCACGGAGACCCGACGGCGTCCCTAGCAACCAGGGACGCCGCAGGCTCCATTCAGTCGGCCGCTCAGCTGAGCGGTGTTTTGCACTCAGAGTGAGTGACAGACTCTGCTGCCACTCACTATGCAGTGTGTCAGCTGTACTGCATAAAGACTCAGGAGTCCGGACCAATAATGTTCTTTTTCGGGCTCCTGGTCTAGTACTTAAAGAGCCAGCGGTCATTTACTGATCGCTGGCTATTAGGTTAACTCCTGGTCCCAGCTCTTCCCAGTCTATTCCTGCGTTCCCCGTCCTACTCTCTTTTGCCTGTTTTCTCGTGTTACTGACCCTCCGCCTGACCTGTGACTATTCATTGCTTGCCGATTCTGTACTGTGTTGCTTGTGTGGTTTGATCTGGCTTTGTTCACTACTCTCTATTGTGTTTTGTCCGTCTGTTGTGTTTTGTGTCCCACGTACTCAGTGCAGAGAACGTCTTCGTGGTTGTCAGCGACCGCCTAGGGTCGATGAGGCAATTAGGCAGGGACAGTGGGTGGATTCAGATCAGGGCCCACTGTCTGGTTTGTATGTCCTTTCCTGACAGTCGGGAGCAGAATAAACAGCTATATTATATATGGTATCCTCACCTTTTATAATGTCCAGTGCTGCCGCTCCTCCCTGCCACCTGTGTCTACTTCCTTGCAGAGGTGATGTGCCCATGTACCCTGTAGTCAATCACTGGCCTCGGCAGTAGATAGCACAAGACACATGAAGCCAGTGACTGGGCAGGTAATATCTGCAAGGAAGCAAACAAAGGTGGCATAGTTGACCAGCGCAGCAGCACTGCACATGGTGGTGGTAAAACAGGTGAGGATAGCCTACTGAAGAAACTAATTGTGCCACTGTGCCCCCTCATTGCCCCCCCACTGAACTGTGCCACTTTGTCCTACTGTGTTATTGTGTCCTAAAGAATGGTGTCATGTCCCCTAATGTACTACGCAACCATGCTCAAATGATCTATATCACAGTCCCCAATGATGTACCACCAGGGCCGCTTCTGCCATGAGGCAAGATGAGTTTACTGCTCAAGGCTGCAGCTTTGAAGAGCGGCAGATTTTATGGAGTGGCCATAAATGATACTGTCTGCTACACACCACTGACTGCATTGACCCCATGACCTGCAGATGATAGCTGGACACAGACATAGAATGCAAGGAAGTCAGGACTGCAGACACTTTGCAGGTATTGTTATACATGTCACACATCACTACACTACAAGTGATCATTACCCTTGAAGAATTGTTAACACTTTGGTGGAATTGGAAACTTTTTCTGTCTTGTCCTCACCAAGGATGGGAGGTAGTGCTGGGGCAGGGTGACTTATGGTGGAGCTGGATTGTGTATACAGGATGCACTTATTATTAATAGCTACAGGTTGGGGGGGGGGTAATGAGTCAGTCTGGGAATGAGAGGGGGGGCGCCATTTCAGGTCTCGCCTCAGGCAGCAGAAAACCTAGAATCGGCCCTTTGTACCATCATGCCCAAATGAACAAACAGACTGTCTTCTAGTGTACTGTGCCTTTGTACCCCTCTAGTCTATTGTGACCCTGTCCCCCTCTAGTATACTATGCCCCTTGTCAGGCCTGTATTTAGAGTTCATGCTGCCCTAGGCACTTTGCATGCTGAGGGTGCTGGGGTGACAGGGGCAGGGGGCACAGCTGGGGTGACAGGGACAGGGGGAGCACCTGGGTTGACAGGGACAGGGGGAGCAGCTGGGGGGTAGGGGGAGCAGCTGGGGTGGCAGTGGTCGGGGGAGAAGCTGGGGGGGCAGGGGGAGAAGTTAGGGGGCAGTGGCAGAAGCTGGGGAGGCAGGGGGAGCAGCTGCGGTGGCAGAGGGAGGGGGAGCAGCTGGGGTGGCAGTGGTCGGAGAGAAGCTGGGGGGGCAGGGGGAGAAGTTGGGGGGCAGGGAGAAAAGCTGGGGAGGCAGGGGGAGAAGCTGGCGTGGCAGGAAAAGGGGAGAAGTTGGGGGGCAGGGGAGAAGCTGGGGGGCAGGGGGAGAAGTTGGGGGGCAGGGGGAGAAGCTGGGGGGCAGGGCGAGAAGTTTGGGGCAGGGGAGAAGCTGGGGGGGCAGCTGGGGTGACAGGGGCAGGGGGAGTAGCTGTGGGGCAGAGGGAGCAGCTGGGGTGCAGGGGAGCAGCTGGGGGCAAGGGGAGAATATGGGGGCAGGGGAGTGCCACTGTGTGTACTGCGCCACTGTATCCCCCATGTATCGTGCCAGCCTCCCCTTTCATGTACTGTGCCATGTAGTGTGCCACTATATCTTCCCCATATATTGTGCCACTATCTCCCCTCGTTTATTGCATCAGTCTCGCCCTTCATGTACTGTGCATCTGTATCCCCCTCGCGTATTGTGCCTCCGTCTCCCCCTTCATGTACTGTGCTATGTACACTCACCGGCCACTTTATTAGGTACACCTGTCCAACTGCACGTTACTACTTAATTTCTAATCAGCCAATCACATGGCGGCAACTCAGTGCATTTAGGCATGTAGACATAGTCAAGACAATCTCCTGCCGTTCAAACCGAGCATCAGTATGAGGAAGAAAGGTGATTTGAGTGCCTTTGAACGTGGCATGGTTGTTGGTGCCAGAAGGGCTGGTCTGAGTATTTCAGAAACTGCTGATCTACTGGGATTTTCACGCACAACCATCTCTAGGGTTTACAGAAAATGGTCCAAAAAAGAAAAAACATCCAGTGAGCGGCAGTTCTGTGGGCGGAAATGCCTTGTTGATGCCAGAGGTCAGAGGAGAATGGGCAGACTGGTTCGAGCTGATAGAAAGGCAACAGTGACTCAAATAGCCAACCGTTACAACCAAGGTAGGCAGAAGAGCATCTCTGAATGCACAGTACGTCAAACTTTGAGGCAGATGGGCTACAGCAGCAGAAGACCACACCGGGTGCCACTCCTTTCAGCTAAGAACAGGAAACTGAGGCTACAATTTGCACAAGCTCATCGAAATTGGACAGTAGAAGATTGGAAAAACGTTGCCTGGTCTGATGAGTCTCGATTTCTGCTTGAACATGACAATGAGTTCACTGTACTCAAATGGCCTCCACAGTCACCAGATCTCAATCCAATAGAGCATCTTTGGGATGTCGTGGAACGGGAGATTCGCATCATGGATGTGCAGCCGACAAATCTGCGGCAACTGTGTGATGCCATCATGTCAATATGGACCAAAATCTCTGAGGAATGCTTCCAGCACCTTGTTGTATCTATGCCACGAAGAATTGAGGCAGTTCTGAAGGCAAAAGGGGGTCCAACCCGTTACTAGCATGGTGTACCTAATAAAGTGGCCGGTGAGTGTAGAGTGCCACTGTCACCCCCTCATGTATTGTGCCAGTCTCCCCTTTATGTACTGTACTGCAGTCCTATAATCATTGTTTCTAAGCTGTGGCTCTCCAGCTGTTGCAAAAATACAACTCAAATCATGAACTGTCAGCAGGCCATGATGAAGGTTATAGTTCTGCAAGCCTAGAGAGCCACAGCTTTGGAACCACTGCCAATATTACTCTGCTTACCTGTCTTGGTTCCTGCTCTGTTCTAGGGCTGTGTCCTCATCTGGTCAGGTGTGGTGTGTAATGGGGGTGAGCTAATCTTTCTGCTCCTCATTACACAGGAAGTGGCAGGACAGGGAGCACAGGGCTCACTGGCTCCTGCCAGCACACTATTCAGTTTTATCAGCGATGTGCTCATACAACTGAATAAAGCTTGATCAATGCAGTTCCCCCAAACTGGCGATTCGGGAGAGCTGCAGAATGGCAGGATTTGATAAGGGGGGTCATCAGGCCCCTATAGTGTACAGAACTAGTCTCAATGGCAGGGGCGCCGCAATGATGAGGCGACCTGAGTCGTCTGCCTCAGGCGGCGCCACCAGCTATCTTCATGGGGGCGGCATTCGGGGCCGCTTTAACCAGAGGGCACATGGTGCACGTGCACCGGGCCCACTGGTTAAAGGGGCCCCCCCCCGAGCAGGCCGGCCGTTGCTATGTGCGACCAATGCGGTCGCACAGGGCTCCGGCCACCAGCCTGTCAGGGGGGAGCGCCATGGATGGGTAATCTACTTACCCCTCCATGGCGCCCCCTGCAGGGCCCCCCCGTCCGCCGCTGCCCCCGTCCGCTGCTGCTGCGGCGCTTCAGCGCTGCAGCAGCAGCGACACTGACAGAGAGAGAGCCATTGGCTCCCTCCCTGTCAGTCACTCTTGGGGCCGCACTTCCTGCGGTCACAAGAGGCCGCACTCTCCCTCTAGCGGCCGACGTCACTGGAGCGTCGGCGCGAGGGTAAGGGGAGTGCAGCCTCTTGTGACCGCAGGAAGTGCGGCCACAAGAGGGAAGAGAAGAGGAACGCGTGGACCCAGGTGAGTAACAGTGTTTGTTTTTTTCAATGTTATATGGGAGGGGGAGCTATATACTACGGGGGGGGGGGTTTAGGGGGGGCACAGGGGGCTATATATTATGGGGGGGCACAGGGGGCTATATACTATGGGGGAGGACGGGGCTATATACTATAGGGGAGGACAGGGGGCTATATACTATGGGGGAGCACAGGGGGCTATATACTACTGGGGAGCACAGGGGAGCTATATACTATGGGGGAGCACAGGGGGGCTATATACTATGGGGGAGCACAGGGGGCTATATACTATGGGGGAGCACAGGAGGCTATATACTATGGGGGAGCACAGGGGAGCTATATACTATGGGGAGCACAGGGAAGCTATATACTATGGGGGAGCACAAGGGGCTATATACTACTGGGGAGCACAGGGGTCTATATACTATGGGGGAGCACAGGGGAATATATACTATGGGGGAGCACCGGGGAGCTATATACTACTGGGGAGCACAGGGGAGCTATATACTACTGGGGAGCACAGGGGAGCTATATACTACTGGGGAGCACAGGGGGCTATATACTACTGGGGAGCACAGGGGGCTATATACTACTGGGGAGCACAGGGGGCTATTTACTATGGGGGAGCACAGGGGGCTATATACTATGGGGGAGCACAGGGGAGCTATATACTGTGGGGGAGCACAGGGGAGCTATATACTACTGGGGAGCACAGGGGGCTATATACTACTGGGGAGCACAGGGGGCTATATACTACTGGGGAGCACAGGGGGCTATTTACTATGGGGGAGCACAGGGGGCTATATACTATGGGGGAGCACAGGGGAGCTATATACTGTGGGGGAGCACAGGGAGCTATATACTACTGGGGAGCACAGGGGGCTATATACTACTGGGGAGCACAGGGAGCTTTATACAATGGGGGAGCTTAGGGGGCTATATACTATGGGGGAGCACAGGGGAGCTATATACTATGGGGGAGCACAGGGGGCTATATACTATGGGGGAGCACAGGGGAGCTATATACTATGGGGGAGCACAGGGGACCTATATACTATGGGAGAGCACAGGGGACTATATACTACTGGGGAGCACAGGGGTCTATATACTATGGGGAGCACAGGGAATCTATATACTATGGGGGAGCACAGGGGGCTATATACTATGGGGGAGCACAGGGGGGCTATATACTATGGGGGAGCACAGGGGGCTATATACTATGGGGGAGCACAGGGGAGCTATATACTATGGGGGAGCACAGGGGAGCTATATACTACTGGGGAGCACAGGGGAGCTATATACTACTGGGGAGCACAGGGGAGCTATATACTACTGGGGAGCACAGGGGGCTATATACTACTGGGGAGCACAGGGGGCTATATACTACTGGGGAGCACAGAGGGGCTATATACTATGGGGGAGCACAGGGGAATATATACTATGGGGGAGCACTGGGGAGCTATATACTATTGGGGAGCACAGGGGACTATATACTATTGGGGAGCACAGGGGAGGTATATACTATTGGTGAGCACAGGGAGCTATATCATATTGAGGAGCACAGGGGTCTATATACTATGGGGGAGAGCACAGGGGGGCTATATATTATGGAGAGCACAGGGGGGCTATATACTATTGGGGAGAGCACAGGGGGCTATATACTATTGGGGGGAGCACAGGGGGGCTATATACTATTGGGGGAGAGCACAGGGGGGCTATATACTATTGTGGGAGAGCATAGGGGTCTATATACTATTGGAGAGCACAGGGGGACTATATACTATTGGGGGAGAGCACAGGGGGGCTATATACTATTGTGGGAGAGCACAGGGGGGCTATATACTATTGTGGGAGAGCACAGGGGGGCTATATACTACTGGGGAGAGTGCACAGGGGGGCTATATACTAATAGGGGAGCGCACAGGAGGGCTGTATATAACTGGAGGAGCACATGAGGGTCTATATACTACAGGGACACCTTAAAACTATGGAGGCACAGAGGGGTGTAACTATGTAGGAGTACAGAGGGGTGTAACTACTGTATAGGGGTACAAGGGACCTAACTACTGGATGTGTTGGAGCCTAAAATATTTGTCTGGCAGATTCTGGAGAGAAGATTCACAGCCAGGAGAAGACTTCAAGGTGGCCCAGGCTGGATGGAGAGAAAAAGAAAAGGTGACAGACTCTGATTGGAGAAAACACCCCCGGTGAGTCACTGGATGTAACTGCACTCTGTTATAGGATTGTACTGATAGGGGTCATGATGTGGCGGTATTATGTAATGGTATCATTGGTGATATCTTTCTGTTTTGTTTAGTGCAGTTTTTATGTAATATGTAATCACTGAATGGTGGAAATAGTGTTATAAGGTAACTACTGTATGTATTGGGGCTCTTGATACAGTGTGGGGGCAAATTCAGTACATTATACAATGTGCAGAAAGGTAAGGGGGGGGCCACTCTTGAGGGCTGTGCACTGGGCCCACCAATGTATTAAAACGGCTCTGGCGGCATTCAGTGGCAGATTATAATATGGGCGGTTCGGGCGGCCGCCCACATTATAATCCGCCACTGATTGTACCATGTACTGGAGTCCCCCCGCGCCCGGGCAGTATCTGTAATGAGATGCTGTGAGCGGGGGAGACTGTATTCATAAGCGCCCCGCTGTACTAAATCAGCCGCGCCGTGCTGATACTACAGCGCGGCGCTTATGAATACAGTCCCCCCCGCTCACAGCATCTCATTACAGATACTGCCCGGGCGCGGGGGGGGGCTCCAGTACATGCAGACGGATCACGGAACGTGGGAATGCAGCCTTAGTCCCCCGGGTGATGTGCGGCTGCCGGGGGTGTCCCGTCCTGTCCCCGGCAGCGCACGCATCAGAGAGCTCCCTGTGCGCCGGAAGTCACAGGCGCACGGGGAGCTCTGTGATGCGCGCGCTGCCGGGGACAGGACGGGACACCCCGGGCAGCCGCACATCAGCCGGGACCAGACCAGAGAGGCTCGACGGGGGAACGGAGGGTAGGTGAGTTGTGTGCTGTTTTTTGTTTTTGTTTTATCTGCTGTGCAGGGGGGGGGGGGGGGGAGAGGGGGACCATCTATAAGGTAGGGTGGAAAGAGGGGGACGATCTATAAGGGAGGGGGGAAAGAGGGGGACGATCTATAAGGGGGGACCATCTATAAGGGGGGGGACCATCTATAAGGGAGGGGGAGAGGGAAGAGGGGGACTATCTATAGGGGGGGGGAAGGGGACCATCTATAAGGGAGGGGGGAAAGAGGGGGACCATCTATAAGGTAGGGGGGGAAGGGGACCATCTATAAGGGAGGGGGGAAAGAGGGGGACCATCTATAAGGTAGGGGGGGAAGGGGACCATCTATAAGGGAGGGGGGAAAGAGGGGGACCATCTATAAGGGAGGGGGGAAAGAGGGGGACCATCTATAAGGGAGGGGGGGAAAGAGGGGACGATCTATAAGGGAGGGGGGAAAGAGGGGGACGATCTATAAGGGGGGGGGCCATCTATAAGGGAGGAAGAGAGGGAAGAGGGGGACCATCTATAGGGGGGGAAGGGGACCATCTATAAGGGAGGGGGGAAAGAGGGGGACCATCTATAAGGGGGGGAGAGGGAAGAGGGGGACCATCTATAAGGGGGGGGGGGGAGAGGGGGACCATCTATAAGGGGGGGGGAGAGGGGGACCATCTATAAGGGGGGGGGAGAGAGGGAAGAGGGGGACCAACTATAAGGGAGGGGGGAGAGGGGGACCATCTATAAGGGAGGGGGGAGAGGGGGACCATCTATAAGGGAGGGGGGAGATGGGGACCATCTATAAGGGAGGGGGGAGAGGGGGACCATCTATAAGGGAGAGGGGACCATCTATAAGGGGGGGAAGAGGGGGACCATCTATAAGGGGGGAAGAGGGGGACCATCTCCTAAAAGATCAGCACCCTCCTCTCCTGACATCCTCTGTGCTGCTGGGACTTCTCCTATAGGATTAGCACCCTCCTCTCCTGACATCCTCTGTGCTGCTGGGACCTCTCCTATAGGATTAGCACCCTCATCTCCTGACATCCTCTGTGCTGCTGGGACCTCTCCTATAGGATTAGCCCCCTCCTCTCCTGACATCCTCTGTGCTGCTGGGACCTCTCCTATAAAGTCAGCCCCCTCCTCTCCTGACATCCTCTGTGCAGCAAGGGACCAAACATTATGTTTATTGGGGACAGCAGTGGGGGGGGGGGGGCAGTAGTGGATTATAATGTGGGCGGATTGACCGGGGGGGGGGGGGGGGGGGGCGTCATTCTATAGTTCGCCTCGGGCAGCAGAGAGGCTAGAATCACCCCTGCTCAATGGCAACTGTCACGACCCCTATAGCTGCACTAATGGGTATTTCCACCACACCTGTCTGGTGTGTGTAATCAATACAAAAGCTGATGGACAAACACAGTGGTCCAGGTTTACTCCTGAAAATGTGCCAAAATTCAGATGAAATTTGCACCACAAACTGACATAAACGACTTGCTCCACATTTACTATGGGTTTTAGGGTGCCTTCAAAAAATGCCAGAAAAACTGCCCATATGTTTTTTCAATAGATTTTTCTTTCCTAGCATTTTTTGTTGCATTTTTGACTTTATAAGTGAGTGATCTTTTTTGTGGTTTAGGCATTCTGTCATCACATGACCTAGTTGCTGGACCACAAAAGGTGACAAAAACGCCATAAGAAAAACGCTACATGCACCATATTCACACCATGTTTTTGAGATAACCAGAACAATCCCATTGAATTCTATGGTACAAAAAAAAAACACCACCCAAAAAAGCTGCACCCTTAGGCTATGTTCACACTACGTAAGCTACATAATAATCACAGCCAGTAGTGGACTATAATAGGTCCGTTTCGGGCGGTAGCCTGGGGCCATGAGTTCCTGGCGGGCCCATGGCCACCCAAAAAGACTTATACTTTCAGTGGTGTATTGTCTCCTGGCTACTGTTCTGCCATGATTTGCAAAATATTTATGCTTTTTTACCGCAACTTTGCACACATCAGGGCATTATGATATTTTCTATCCTGTACTATGAACACCATGCTAGTGCTGCCATAGTTACAGTGGGGTGGGGGCCTAGGCTTGGTGAACAGCCTGGGGCCTATAGTAAAGTAAATCCGCCCCTGATTACAGCCGTTGTTGCTGATTTACAACAACGGACGTGATTATTATGTAGCTTATGTATGCTGCCTTCAATGGAATTCTGGCCGGAGTGTATACACATGGTATACACCCCGGCCGGGATCCCTAGCGGCGCCGCGAGAGACTGACATGTCAGTTTTCTGTCCTGTCAGTGCTCACAATGTTAAAGGGGTATTCCAGGGAAAATCAATAATTTAGCAAAGGAAAGGGTTAACCAAGGTTAACACTTTCCTAATATACTTACCTGTTGTTTTTTGGCCCCCCAAGGAGATCTCCGGTCCGGTCACGTGATCTTGCAGCCTGTGGCTCGGAACCTCTTCTCCTTCCGGTTCGGTGACGTCGCCCGACCGGCGTTGCTCTCCGTCTCATTAGCAGCAGAGCACTGAACCCTGACTGGCTTGGTAGCGTGCAGCCAATCAGGGCTCAGTGCTCTGCATCCCCACACGCTTCAGAGTGGGGGTCCCCTGAGGCTGCAGTAAATTATCAGGGGTTGTCGGGCTCAGTGCCGGTCACCAGTTACATGGGCCGGCACTGCTCTACAGCAGGTGAATGCGGGGTCTGGGGTCAATCATCACTCCGCAGAACCCCCCCACACCTTGTCAGCGATGCCGACCGAGTCCCGGGAGGGGATGCGGCGGGCGGCATTACTTCATTCATAGCTACCAGACACCCGTCTGCCCGCCGCATCCCTTCCCCCCAGGGACTCAGGGTCGGCATCGGTGGGGAAGTAATGTGTATCGGCTGCTGATCCCCCCCGGCCCCCCCTCCCTGTGTCCCTGTCAGAGATCGCTCACCCCCACCCCCGGAGCGTGCTGCTGGCCCCGATCTCGGCACTGGTCTGAAGCCCCTGTACTCAGCTGACAGGCGCTGTGTACGGAGCAAGAAATCTCTCCTGCCTCACTCACACAGAGCCTGTCAGCTGAGTACAGGTGCCTGAGACCAGTGCAGAGATCGGGGCCAGCAGCACGCTCCGGGGGTGGGGGTGAGTGATCTCTGACAGGGACACAGGGAGGAGGGGGGAAGTCCTGCAAAGTAATATGTATTTGCTGCTGATCCCCCTGGCCCCCCCCCTCCCTGTGTCCCTGTCAGAGATCGCTCACCCCCGGAGCGTGCTTCTGGCCCCGATCTCTGCACTGGTCTCAGGCACCTGTACTCAGCTGACAGGCTCTGTGTGAGTGAGGCAGGAGAGATTTCTTGCTCCGTACACAGCGCCTGTCAGCTGAGTACAGGGGCTTCAGACCAGTGCCGAGATCGGGGCCAGCAGCACGCTCCGGGGGTGGGGGTGAGCGATCTCTGACAGGGACACAGGGAGGGGGGGCCGGGGGGGATCAGCAGCATTCACCTGCTGTAGTGCAGTGCCGGCCCATGTAACTGGTGACCGGCACTGAGCCCGACGACCCCTGATAATTTACTGCAGCCTCAGGGGACCCCCACTCTGAAGCGTGTGGGGATGCAGAGCACTGAGCCCTGATTGGCTGCACGCTACCAAGCCAGTCAGGGTTCAGTGCTCTGCTGCTAATGAGACGGAGAGCGACGCCGGCCGGGTGGTGACGTCACCGAACCGGAAGGAGAAGAGGATCCGAGCCACAAGCTGCAAGATCACGTGACCGGACCGGAGATCTCCTTGGGGGGCCAAAAAACAACAGGTAAGTATATTAGGAAAGTGTTAACCTTGGTTAACCCTTTCCTTTGCTAAATTAGTGATTTTCCCTGGAATACCTCTTTAAGCAGTGGTTAATTCTGATGCGGTCTTGTACGGATGTGCCCGCATCGGAATTCAGCGGCCGGGATGATCTTTTCTGACAGCAGCCGTTCCATGGCCCTGCTGGGTCATGGAATGGCCGGTGTCTTAGCACCTCTGAAAAATAGCCTTAGCATGCTGCATTTTGATAAAAAGAGCCTCATGAACATCAGAGGGGGGACAAACGGCACACCAAAAAACGAATTTTTCACTGTTAAAAAGTTCTGTCACCCACTTTGCAGAAAGCCTGCGCATGTTTAGGATGTTGGTAATAATTAACCAACACGCTTCAAGGAGATGTCCAGTATCAGGGCTATCTTTTTAGTGGACATTTGATGGATCTCAAGAATCAGCTTATAGAAAGTATCGCTTGTTGCCAGGTCTGTTGAGGCTGCGGGGCGCCCACTTCCGGGGTTCATTTTCAACATTGAAATGCCAAGTGTTGAAACAAGAACCCCAGGTTTTGTACACGCTGCTGAATTTTCCCTCAGATTTGTTTGTGTGAAATCCGCAGTGTATACACTTTGGGGGAGATTTATCAAACTGGTATAAAGTAGAATTGGCCCAGTTGCCCCTAGCAGCCAATCAGATTCCAAAGAATCTGTGAGGAAAGAAAGGTGGAATCTGATTGGTCGCTAGGGGCAATAGGGCCAATTCTACTTTACATCTGTTTGATGAATCTCCCTCTTAGTGTAAACATACCCTTTATGCCCCAGATTGGAATGCCTTCTTGCTTTCCCAGCTAAATTAGATTAGGCATTTTACACAGAAACATGTTTGCTGCCATCTACTGGTGATTTTTGATATAGCAATTCAATTTTGTTTTCTTTTGTTTGTCTCAATAAAGTTATTGTTGTTCTGTCCTGTTTGGCTTCTAGAAACAATGTATAGAGGCCTGAGTGGGTGGTTTTCTCAGAGTGTAGACCAGGACCTCATCCACATCTGGGGTTAGGAATGAAATTATGATTCTCTTAAGAAACTGCAGGGCTCCTTAACCCACTTAGATGTAATGGATGCTGATGTGTACATGTTGTATCTGTTCTCGGTAACTGTGACAAGAAGTCATTTGTCTGCTGAATGATAATTGATAAAATGTCGTCTTTGAGGAGCTGAAGAAATCCTCACATATGTGTGGAGGGCGGGGGGAGGGCGAGCACAGACAGACACTACAGCTATTGTGCCATGGAAGCAGTGCTGACTGTAACCACTTCATGACTGGGGTACCATTGATCTGTATGGTTTCAGTACAGAAACTGACAAGGTGATGAGTCTATTTTAGTCCACCTTGCATCAATTAACTGTCTCTGTCCTAGTTAATCAACTAACAAGTGCCAACCCCCAAGAGCCCGCATCAGAGGCTCCTCAAATATATATATATACATGGTGTACAGGAGTGGTTACATAGTCACATGAATGTATTTGATATAACATGATTGGATAAGTTTAATCTGTAGATATAGTATATAAAAGTGCACAACAAATGGTTATATTATTGCATTGATATGGTATATAGATATCTTAGGAGCTGGTCTGCTTAGCAATTGGCAGGCTCTCAATATTCTCTTTTCATCCAGAAACAGGAACTCTTGTCCTCTGTAAGTTTGCGCTGTTTAACCCTTTGAGGACCAAGCCCAAAATGACCCAGTGGGCCGCGCAAATTTAGATTTTTGTGTTTTCGTTTTTTATAAATATATATAAATAGATATAAATTGGTGAAATCGTAAAAAAGAATGCAATATCGTAACTTTTGAGGGGTTCCTGTGTCTACATAATGCACTATATGGTAAAAACGACATGATACCATTACTCTATAGGTCAGTCCGAACACAACCATATGCAGGTTTACACAGATTCTCTAATGTTATATATATTTTTTTAATAAAATCCTTTTTTTTGGCAATTAATTATTAATAAAGTGGGCCCATTGTGACCCTCATAACGGTTTTATTTTTTCACCTACAGGGCTGAATGGGGTGTCATTTTTTCCGCTGTGATCTCTAGTTTTTATTAATACCATATTTGTGAAGATCGGACGTTTTGATCACTTTTTATTAAACTTTTATATATATATAATGTAACATAAAATCAGTAATCCTGGCACTTTTTTCCCTCTTTTCGTGTATGCAGTTCGCTGTTCATGATGACGCTTGTAATATTTTAATAGATCGGATAATTACGCAGGATACAGTATATTATATGTTTATTTTTATTTTTTTTATATGCTTTGGGGTAGTGTAATAATAATTTTAACTTTTTTTTTAACACATTTTAAGTCCCCCTGGGGGACTTTTACATACAATACTTTGATTTTATACACTGATCATTGCTACGCCATAGGCATAGCATTGATCAGTGTGATAGGCGATCTGCTCATTGAGCCTGCCTGTGCAGGCTCAGTGAGCAGATTGCCGATCAGGCTGCACGGAGGCAGGTGAGAGACCTCCGGCGGTCCATTACAAAGATCGGGACCCCCGATGAAGCATATCTAAATTAACCATTAAGACTCATAACAAATTTAGATGTTTCTCTATAAATCATAATCTATAATCATTATCCTGAAAATCCCCCTAGAAACATCGAAATAACCTTAAGCATTTTTTCATTATGTTAGACAATCAAAACAATCAAAGAACTTCTTATTAGGACAACTAAACTCATAGATTCATCTTTAGGTCCCATGCACACAGAGCAAGAGCGGCGGAATGCTGCCAGCCTCTGTGTCATAATGCCACTGTATGGGAGGCTCGTGCGCTGCATCATATTCATCATCAACATGTTTATTCTTCAGCGCGGAGAGAGGAGCCGAGCAAGCCTCCCATAGAGCGTCATTATGACACGGAAGCTGACGGCATTGTCTGCCACAGAATTCCGCCGCTCTTGCTGTGTGTGCACGGGGCCTAATCCTATCCCTGACTCATTCCCTCGTGTATTGTGATATCCACATATAATCACGTATATAATTATCAGAATATGATTGATTGAAAAAGCATTATCCCTTATAAGGTGAAAGAGGTTTTTTTGCATCTGCACGGTGAGTCTTGGGTGCTGGCTTTTTGGGCTAGCTGTCAGTATCGGTTCCTCTTTTTACCACAGAAAATCTGTACATAGCTTTTATCTTGCAGAAGTTTCAGCCACAAGCTAATATAGTACCAACAAAACAAAAAGGAAAGGACTGTCATATGTACTCACTGGCACACCAAACAAATAAAGAAGAAAATATATATCTTTATTTTATATAAATCAAAGTAAAAAAAAACACACAAAATACATGAAGGTGGGCCCACTACATATAGGGAAAAGCCCCCAGGACACTCCGACAAGCAAAAATGGCAAGGACCATATCTAACCAATGAATCTGATGTGATAACTATGCCTTACTACTGTAAACAATGATGATGAGGTAGAAAAACTACCAAAAGATGTGAAAAACAAGCAAGGGCAGGTATAACCAAAAAATGACCAAAATATTACCAAATTGTCAGGAGGTCCATGTTGGGGTCCACTGCTCCCCACCTGTTCCATTCCTTGTTGAGAACTTCCTCAGGGGTTAATGGCCTCAGTGTGGAAACAATATATTTATAAATATATATGTGTGTGTGTGTGTGTGTGTGTGTGTGTGTGTGTGTGTGTGTGTGTGTGTGTGTGTGAAAAATAGTGCGATAATGGAACATACCTTGCTAATGGAACATACAAGCTCATATAGAATAGAATATAGTCTTTCATATGAAGATTACAATGTTTTATGTCTTTTATGATCATTACCTTGATCCCCCCCCCCCCCCTAAGAACATTGGAATCAAATCTCTCTCCCTGGGGATCTTTAGGGACCTTTGAACACATGAGGCATCTGAGGGAAAAAGGGTATGGGACACTTCACCAGATTTTTTCCCCCCTAGTGGTTAACCCCCCTTTGCAGCCTTTAACAAACGCAGATGACCTTTATTGCTAGATCAAAATTCTAACAACCTGTTCCACTCCGTGTGTGTATAGATGTGTATAGATGTTTCTCTATAAATCATAATCTATAATCATTACTCTGACAAATCAAGAGTAAAATAAAATATTACAGTCCTCCGACAAATAATTCCCCTCATAAACTCCCTGTAATTTCTGTATAGTCGCAGTGTATGACTTATACAGTGATTAAATAAGATTATTGTACTGGTACCAAATAAAGGGGTTGTCTGTATGTATATCTTGGGGTGAGAGACTGCCACACACATTTATCACCTGTCTATAACATAGGTAATAAATATTATATCAGTGAGGATACAGATGCTGGACCTCAGGCCTTATGCCACCTGGTAAAGAGGAGGCAAGCATGTGTGCTGTAGTTCTATTAACACTTTATGTTAGCAAAAGAAACAGTCCAGTGGTTGAACCCTTACTGATCTAACCTAACCCTACATTATCTAGTACATCTGTTTATTTTCCAGAGTCTGAAGGTGGCATCATTGCAAACTCAAGCCATCAAGCGGATTATCTCTTCAGCAGTGATGCATCTCACCATGACACTCAAAGGTTTGTATGATTTCACAGGGTGCCATTACTTTTAAAATATAGTTACAAAATGATACACCAGTTTTTTTTAAAGAGAATTTGTCAGCTGCAATTCACGTTCAAAACTTAGGACTCTGTTAGAGATCTGCTAGGTCAGACAATTTTCAAATATATGTCCGTGATTACAGAATGTAAGAAAAAGCTTTTATTATATAGTATGAGGAGTCAAAGAGGCTTTCCTGAGCTCCTGCACCAAGCTGTAAGGGTGGGTTTAGACTATGGAATCTGCGTGTATAAGTTCCGGCGGATTCCGTCGCTCATGGTCGTGCCTCTCCGCCTGCTCCATAGACACCATTCTATGGCCAGCCGGATTCCGCCAAAAGAAGTGACATGTCAATTCTTTCAGCGGAATCTAGAATCCGCCAAGCCATAGAATGGTGTCTATGAAGCCGGCGGAGAGGCGCACGGCCGTGAGCGGGTACCAGCGACAGAATCCGACGGAATTTATCCATGCGGATTACGTAGTCTGAACCCACCCTGACACCTGTTGACTCCCCCTCCCATACCTGACCCTGCTTGTGAGTCAGCTTCTAGGTGTAAATCAAGCAAGAAGTGGGGGAGAGAGGAGACATTCCAGCTTGGAGCTATTCAGGAGCCTTGAAAAGCCTTTTTTGACGACTTGTACAAGAACATAAAAGCATTTTTCTACATTCTGGAAGCACAGATAGATATATGAAAGGTATCAAATGTCTCCCTGTCCTAACAGCTATCAAAGACCTTATCCCCATGCTCTGAGACTAAGCCTGGATACCAGTAAGTATAGCTTTGTTTTAGGGCATGAGAACTAAAAAAAAATAATGAATGTAAATTGCAAACTTGCTTTATTTCACATCTGTTGATTTAGATTTTAAAGGGAAACTGGCAGGTTAGACGAATTTAACCTGCTGATATCTCCCTACTGCACACAGGGTGATGAAGATGAAGGTAAGCCTCATACCTTCATTCTTGGCGCCATTTCCATGCAGTTTGTACTTTAACCCGGTGTCTAGTAAGGCTGTTTGGAGCACTGGGGGTGGAAATGGCACCAAGGATGAAGGTAAGAGAGTTGCCTTCATCCTCAGTGCCCTGCGTGTGGTAGGGAGCTATCAGCAGGTTTAGTTTATCTCTAAAACTGTCGGACACAAATGTGCATGTTATGTGTAATGTTAAAATAAGACTAAAGGCCCTATTACACAGAGTGATAGTCTGCCAAATCAGGCCAATTTAGCAGATTATGTCTCCATGTAGTAAAGACAACGATCAGCCCAAAAAAAAATCATTGTCGATCATTGTGATCGTTGTCTTTTTATACTTACCTCTTCACACTCCCTGGTTTCCTTCTAGCTTCTTCCCGCTCACCGCAGCTGCTGCTGGCACGTCTAAAGCCATCTGTGCAATGACATGACGCTTAGCCAGTTACTGGCCCTTTCTGGTCTCGGACATTGATTGGCTGAGCGTTCTGTCACTTCAGAGATGGCTTTAGCAGTGCCAGGGGCGGCTGCGGTGAGCAGGAAGAAGATAGAAGGACACTGGGGAGCGTGAAGAGATAAAGTATATACTTATTTACTATATACAGCAAGGGAAGCACGGACATCGCTAACGATATATATTCAACCTTTGCTTCACAAACATCGAGCTGTCTAATAGGCTCGGTAAATGAGTGCCAATCTAGCAGATCGGCACTTGCTTACATAAAATGTTGGACCATGTAAGATAGCCCTAAAACAAGTGGGTGTTATGCTGGTTTACTTTGTTTCTTTGTTTTTTCTTAGAATATATAATAGTCTGGATTACTTTGAAAACAGAGCTACAGTTTTCCATGCAGGCTTCCTGAGATCACATATGCAATGGAAAACCAACTCATTGGAAATACTTGGGAATTTTATTCTCCCCCCTCTCTCTACTCATGAAGGTTGGTGATTAACATTAAGCTATGTTCCCACAATGGGAAAATCACAGACAGAGAGGCTGGATCGAGGACCACAGATCTCTGAGATGTTTCCACCTCAGACTAATTGATGAGACTGAGGTGCAGGATAATCCTACTGTTTAATCCTTCTGTGTTATTTTTCTGTAAGAGGTCTCTGTAAGAGTACAACACGGCCCAAGTTGCCTCAGTAGCTGCTGACATATAGCAACAGCAACATCTCCTGAGAGTATTTTCTGAGAACTTATGACAAAGCCTAAGACCATCCTTGTTCTTGATGGAACAATGTATTATCAAACATCATTGCAGTAATTTGACAGAATGTAAAAGTGTCCTCAGAAGAGAACAAAATAGCCAATTGCCCAGGTAAAGAATTACAAAAGCTAAACATATTGTTCCACTGACAAAATGTGTGTCAGGTACTGGGGCTTCGGACCCCACTTTTTTAACAATTAAGTTTTGGTTGCAGTTTTTTTGCCTCTTGCAGGTACAGTATATTTACAGTACATGGTAGGGTTTTATCATTATACATCTTTTATTGTATTATATGTAATTTCTTTACATTCCACTTGGATAATTGTGCTCTTTGCTAGCCTACTTACATCTGAAAGCTTATATTGCATCTTGGATATTGTTTTACCTATTTGCAGCATGGGGGTAACACTGCATACTGTTAGGGTTGTCCCTAGAAGGATATCTGGCTAGTCCTGTGTTTTGAGAGTCTTAATTGAGGCTCCACAGACTTTTGCAAATATGCCACAAGGGGTAATGCACCTAGATTTTCAAGGTGCTGAGCACTTTAACTAGCAGCCAGCAGTGTCTTCTTTAGCTGGTCTCCCTGAGGTCAGTTATCATTTTAGCATGATGGTCTACTAGGCATTGCTCCCACCTAGCCATAATCCTTCTCCACACTGATGAGGGGCAAAACCGCAAAACAGCTGTCTGTGGATGGATGCTTAGCTTTGGTATTTCCCTTGTCATATGTCCTTAGATTTGGATAGATATAGAGTTGGATGTTGACAGAAAAAGCCACTTAATATGGTGGTTATGGTGGTCTCCTTACAGGAGCCACACCTCTGCTAGGTCCTTCGCCAGAGGGATATCTGGTTAGTCCTCTGTAGTCCAGACTCTTTTGCATATTTTTCTTGGGGCTTGTCTTACATGAGCCTTTTTCTTTCCGTTTGTTGGTTCAGATTTAATGTTTTGTTGGTTTTATGTTACCTATTGGGGGTAAATATTGGGGGACATTTACTAAGGAGTCTAAAATGTGCGACTATTCTAATGTGGGTTGGTGTTTATTTTGTTCCAATATATTGTGTGTGATTCGTGGAAAAGTTGCACTGTCATAGTAAATGCGTCTAAGTAAAAGGTCGCAAACAAATTCATCTGGCACTGACCAGACATAAGGCTGCACCAGATTTTGTGACCAAAATTATAATTTGGGCACAAATCCCAGATTATGCAAACTTGTAGGTAAATACTCAAAACAGGCACACAAAAAAAGGTCACATCTGAAAAATATTCAACTGTCGAATACTTGTTCATAAATAGAACAATTTTTTACCTAAAAGCAAGCAAAGCCCTTGATAAATTTCCCAAATTGTCCTTTTTTGGGGCTTTTTATCTCTATGTTAACAATAAAGTTGTCAGGATCGTCCAGTAACCTGGTGTCAACTGAGCCTGGTTTTTGCATTTATGTGACACACCGATTGCTTCTCTGCATCCGGCAATGCAGGAGTTAACCAGAGCTCTGCAAACACCTGATTACTGCAGCTGAGCGGGCTTTTTGACTGACTTGTTCCTCTGTCTGTCTGGAGCCTGGGAGATCAGAGCGTCGGTCCAGTGAGGATCTGGACCGGGCTATTGGTCAGCATAAAACTAAGCTGAAGGAGTCTCTCAGAGCTGGCTTATAGGTTAATACCCTGGTCCCAGCTCCCCCTGTCTATTCCTGCATTTCCTGTCCTTACGCCCTTTGCTTGCTTGTTTGTTACCTGACCTCTGGCTTTGACTTTAGACTATCCAACTTACACTTGTTTTTGTACTGCGCTGCCCATCTGGTTCTGACCCTTGCTAGTTTACTGTCTGATATTGTGTTTGTCTGTCTGTCTCGTTCTGTGTGCACGTACCCAGTGTAGGGAACGTCATTGTGGTTGTCCGCAGCTGCCTAGGGCCGTGTGAGGCAAGTAGGTAGGGACAGTTGGTGGGTTCAGTTTCAGGGCTCACTGTGGTGTTGTGTCCCTATCTGCCCTGTCCTGACAAAATGTTATCTTTTTATCTCCCCAAATTCTCTTTTTCTCTTACTTTGGTTTGCAATTTTTTTGTGTGACGTTCTAAACCTTACTCTTTTGGGGTTTGGTTTAATGGAAACAACTTTAAAGTGACACTGTCACCCCCTTTTTGCACTCTGACTTCTTTACACAGGTGTAATGGGTAAATTTAGCAGTTTTCACACCTTATTTTATATCATATGTCATGGTGCTTGTTCAAGTAAAAAGTGATCTTTTATCAACTACTGATTGTGCTAAGTGGGCGGGGCTTCACAGCAACAGTGAAGCCTCATCCACAGTGCCACCATTGGCCCCTCCCCTCTGTGATGTCATAGGCTCTGCCCCCTCGCCAACCATTGGAACAGGCTGGCTTGAAGATCTAGGCCCCACCCCCTCTAGGTCAGCCCATACCCATGGGCATCGAGGGGGCGTAGCTTATGTGCAGGAGGGGCAGGCCAACGGTGATGCTGTGGGTGGGGCTAAGTGGTGCTGTTGCCGTGAAGCCCCGCAAACTTAGCACAATCTGCAGTTGGTAAAAGATGACTTTTTACTTGAACAAACACCATGACATATGATATAAAATAAGGTATGAAAACTGCTAAATTTACCCTTTACACCTGTGTAGAGGAGACAGAATGCAAAAAGGGGGTGACAGTGTCACTTTAATACATAAGTAAATTAATTCAATTCTTGTTTTGAATGTTGATTCAAGCATAATGATTATTCCATATGGGTTGCTTCTTTTACTGAGGATCAATATAACTGTTCGACAGTTACAAATATTTTATTTACATCTAATTTTAGCCGTAAAAAAGCATGTAACTATAAGTCAAAAATAAAACCAAATTTCTTAAATCTATAACTGAATTTATTTTACTTTTTATGGCAGAGATCAGAAAGGAAATTGGCAGCTTCATTTGGGAAGAAGATAATTCCTTAAATATTCAGCTGGTCAGTATAACTCTAGAAATAAATCTCATTTAGGCTACAAACCCACTTGGCGGGTCTGCAGCGAGTCCCCTCACTGCGTATTTGCAGCGAGACTCGCTGCAGATCCCGGCCCTATACTTTTAATGGCAGACAAACACGCAGCAGGGAGCAAATACGCAGTGAGGGGACTCGCTGCAGACCCGCCAAGTGGGTTTGTAGCCTTAGGGTACAAACACACACACACCGTATACGCAGCAAATACGCAGCAGATCTGCAGCAGATTTGATGGTGCAGATTTGATGCTGTGTTCAGTTATTTAGATCTAATCTGCTGCGTATTTGCTGCGTATCGCAGCAGTAAATACGCTGCGTATACGGTGTGTGTTTGTACCCTTAGGGTACAAACACACACACCGCATATGCAGCAGATACGCAGCAGATCTGCAGCAGATTTGGTGGTGCAGATTTGATGCTGTGTTCAGTTATTTAGATCTAATCTGCTGCATATCTGCTGCGTATTGCGTATACGGTGTGTGTGTTTGTACCCTTAGGGTACATTTACATGTGGTAATTCCATAGTTTTTGCCAGAGGTTATAATTTTTAAAGCTGCATGATACTATTTTAGGCTATGTTCCCACAGAGTATTTTTGCTCAGTATTTTGCAGCCAAAACTAATGGTGCGTTTACACACAGAGATTTATCTGACAGATTTTTGAAGCCAAAGCCAGGAACAGACTATAAACAGGGTGCAGGTCATAAAGGAAAGACTGAGATTCCCTGTCTTTTTAAGTCCATTCCTGACTTTGTCTTCCAAAATTGGTCAGATAAATCTGCCTGTGTAAACGCACCATAAGGCTATGTTCACACTACGTATATTTCAGTCAGTATTGTGGTCCTCATATTGCAACCAAAACCAGGAGTGGATTAAAAACACAGAAAGGATCTGTTCACACAATGTTGAAATTGAGTAGATGGCCGCCATATAACGGTAAATAACTGCCATTATTTCAATATAACAGCCGTTGTTTTAAAATAACAGCAAATATTTGCCATTAAATGGTGGCCATCCACTCAATTTCAACATTGTGTGAACAGATCCTTTCTGTGTTTTTAATCCACTCCTGGTTTTGGTTGCAATATGAGGACCACAATACTGACTGAAATATACGTAGTGTGAACCCAGTCTAAGAGTGGATTGAAAACACAGAAAGGCTATGTTCACACACTATTAAAATTGAGTGGATGGGCACTTATTGCAGTTATTTTAAAATAACTGTTATTTGCCATTACATGGTGGCCATCCCTAAATTTCAACAGTGTGTGAACATAGCCTTTCTGTGTTTTCAATCCACTCTAAGGCTGGGTTCACACTATGTATATTTGAGGCTGTATTTGGTCCTTATGTCAGGTCCTCATAGCAACCAAAACCAGGAGTGGATTGAAAACACAGAAAGGATCTGTTCACACAATGGTGAAATTGAGTGGATGGTCTCCATATAAGGGTAAACAACTTCCATTATTTCAATACAACAGCCGTTGTTTTAAAATAACAGCAAATATTTGCCATTAAATGGCGGCCATCCACTCAATTACAACATTATGTGAACAGAGCCTTTCTGTGTTTTCAATCCACTCCTGGTTTTGGTTGCTATACAGCCTCAAATATACGTAGTGTGAACATAGAATAAGGCTGGGTTCACACTACGTATATTTCAGTCAGTATTGTGGTCCTCATATTGCAACCAAAACCAGGAGTGGATTAAAAACACAGAAAGGATCTGTTCACACAATGTTGAAATTGAGTGGATGGCCGACATTTAATGGCAAATATTTGCTGTTATTTTAGAACAACGGCTGTTGTATTGAAATAATGGCAGTTATTTACTGTTATATGGCGGCCATCCACTCAATTTCAACATTGTGTGAACAGATCCTTTCTGTGTTTTTAATTCACTCCTGGTTTTGGTTGCAATATGAGGACCACAATACTGACTGAAATATACATAGTGTATTGGTTGCAAAATACTGAGCAAAAATACTCTATGGGAACATAGCCTAAAATAGTATCATGCAGCTTTAAAAAATTTTCTGTCCACTCCTAGTTTTGGTTGCAAAATACTGACCAAATTCTGACCAAAAATACTGTGTGGGAACATAGCCTTAAAAAAACCCTATAGTTTTTTCCACCAGATACAGTCCTCAATACCAGGATATATGTAAAATTGTAAATAGATATCTTCCTCTACTCTACCATGATAAGAAATGTGAACTAGCTCTTAATACTGGTATTAGGTGTGTAGCACGACGTGGCCTAACCCTGGGTAATTTACTAGCACCCAGCGATGTCTTATCCAGCGAATCAGACAAAGGAGCACAAAATTGGCTTTCGGTACAAGGATTTTTTAAATGTGCGGTACCGCGGTGCGGTATTTGTCAATTCACGGAAAAGAGTAATACCATAACTTCATGTAGCACAGGTCGCAATTATACCATAAAGTCTTTTATTAACTGTAACACCACTCATGTTGTATATGTAGCATATTGTAACATCTGTAATGTCCAATATGTGGGTTCCAGCACACGAAAACTTAAAATCCGAATTGGGGAACACACCCTTGGTAGATCAAGTAGATCGCTATCAGGTTTAGCTAAACATTTTGTAGAGTGCCATACTGGTAACATTAATAGTCTCCGCATAAGCGCCATAGAAAGGGTTAAACAACCCAGGAGGGGAGGTAATTGGACTTCCCTACTGCGTAAACGAGAAGCCCTGTGGATTCTCCTACTGGACACAAGATTCCCAAGAGGCCTGAACTATAAATCAGACTTATTATATATTTATTAAATCTCTTGGGTTTGACAATCATTTGTGCCATTTTTGCTTTGGAAGTAACTTTGTTATTTATTTTTTGTCATTTATTGTGTATATTTTGTAAGCTGATCATGTGATCGATTTGACGAGAGATTTCCCCTCCTTTTGAGGGGCGTTCCCTATTCCACTTGCATCACATGCGGCAACATAAAAACCTGTCATTTATGCTTTCACTTTGCCATGAAGAGGTAGAGCCTCGCAACGCGTCTGCGTTTTTTTTAGCTCACTGTCCACTTTTTGTTTGTTCTTTTATGTTTTGATGCCTAAATAAAGAATCTTATATTTTAAGAAGCTGTGGATACTTCCCCTTTTCGGAACATAGCCTTACCTAGAACCCATCCCACCCTTCACTAAATGATACTATATTAATCTAAACCCCCTGAGGACCAGGCCATTTTTTGTTTTTGCCATTTTTAATTTTTCCTCCTTGTGTTTATCCCTTAACTGTATGTCCTGGGTCGGGTGGGATGGGGGGTCAGAGAGGGGTCGCACGGCAACCCCACTCTGAACAGCCGCAGTCCCGGTTGCTATTAATAGCCAGGGACTGCAGCAGTTAGTGGGCGCAGTCCGATCGCCATGCCCGCTGATTAGCCATTTAGATGCAGCTGACAAGCTCACAGCTGCATTGAAATGGCTATTTCTCCCTATCATTGGATGTCTAGTGGGTGTATCATAGAGCAATTTTAAGAAACATTTAGTTTTTTAAAAAAGGTTTCACTTTTTTAAAAGGCATAAAAAAAATAAAAGTTATACAAGTTGCCTATTGTTGTAATCATTAGATGTCAGTTTTACGATAGGACAAACGGTGTAAACACAACCCTCCCCCAATAAATAAAGAATGTGTTTTATTTTGAATTTTTACAGCGCAAATATTTTTTTCCCAAATTCGCAGCAAATTTTATGAAAAAATTATTTCTGTCATTGCAAAGTACAATTAGTGGCACAAAAAAAGGGCTCATGTGGGTCTGTAGGTGAAAAAAAGGAGTGCTATGGCCTTTTAAACACTTGGAGACAAAAACAAAAGCACAAAAGTGAAAATTAGCCCGGTCCTGAAGTGGTTAAAAGGCCATAGAGCTTGAATTTTTTCAACCTATAGAACAAAAAGAGACCTTATTTTTTGCGACACCAATTGTACTTTGTAATAACAAACTTAATTTCCCATAAAATATGCTGTGAAACTGAAAAAAATTATTTGGGTCGTGAAATTACGAAAAAAAATATTTTTGTTTACAGGGGGATTTTGTCTGTACGCTGTTCGCCCTGTGGTAATACTGAAAACTGACATGTCATCTGTGTTCCTCAAGTCAGTATGATTACAGCGATTTATATAACTAATTTTATTTTACTGCTTTTAAACATTTTTTAATTAATGTGTTAAAAATTGCTCTATTATGATCCTTTTAACAATTTTATTTTTTGGTCTATGGGGCTATTGTTTGTGCCATAATCTGTACTTTTTACAGTATCCTGCTTCGTATATGCAACTTTTTGATCACTTTTTATGTGATGTGATATGACTAAAAATCTGCAATTTTGGTCTGTGGTGAGTTTTTGCAATTATGCTGTTTACCCTGCGGTCGTTAAGGGAGTTCAGAGTGGGGCCGCACAACGACCCCGCTCTGAACCGTCGCGGTCCCGGGTGCTGCATGTCGCCTGCCACACGTCCGGCTCGGGCCGGGGTCTGCACCGTAATGGCGCTGATCCCGGCTCGGCACTCGGTTGCTTCCGGCTGCAGCAGATCTCATTGATCTATGCTGTATATCTATACAGCATAGATCTCAATGAGAGATCAGTGTGCTTATACTAGAAGTCCCCCAGGGGGGCTTCTAGTATAAGTGTAAAAAAAAAAAAAAAAAAAGTGATGTTATTAATAAAAAAAGCCCTCCCCCTAATAAAAGTTTGAAACACCCCCCTGTTATAAATAAAAATAAATAAATTATTAAACATGTTTGTTATCGCCGCGTGCATAATCGCCCGAACTATTAATTTATCACATTTCTGATCTCGCACGGTAAACGGTGTAAGTGCAAAAAAATCCAATTTTTACAAGCCATCACATAAAATAAAAGTTACCCATGTTACATATCGTTGTAATCGTAACAACTTGACGGACATATATAACAAGTCAGTTTTACCCCAGGGCGAACGGCATAAAAACAAATATCCCCCAAATAAACAAAATGAGTTTTTTCTTCAATTTCAACACACATTTATTTTTTTTTCTGGTTTTGCAGTGTACTTAAGAAAAAATTCAGCCTGTCATTGTGAAGTACAATTAGTGGCGCAAAAAATAAGGGTTCATGTGGGTTTCTAGGTGAAAAATCACAAGTGCAATGGCCTTTTAAACACAAGGAGGAAAAAACAAAAACGTAAAAAACGAAATTGGCCGGTCCTTAAGGGGTTATTAGGTCAGGCAACTCTGAACGTGGTGATATCAAATATGTTTATTTATTCTTTAAAAATAGGGAATAGGGGGTTATTTAAACTTTTAATTCATAAATGATTTTTTATTTATGAAAAAATATTTTTTTTTTTACACAAATTTGTAGTCCCCCCTAGGAGACTCCTATGTGCAATACACTGATTGCTTATAGGGATCAATGCAGTACGTATGTAATCTGAGCTAATATGTTAGGGGCTGCTGCAGGCAGCATCCAACGATCACTGAGTTAGGACCAAGGACCGGCTGCTGAAATGGTCCCTGGCCGCTTTCTGGTAAGAGAGGGGACCTGACACGTGACGTACAAAGCCCGCTTGGCCAGTCAGCGGCCATTGTGGGGTTCTGCCTTGGCCGTTGACTGGCTTTGTGGTCTAAAACATCACGTCCAAGGTCTCCACTCAGAAGCAGCCGCGACCGGGGGGCTGGAGCTGCTGGAGACCAGCATGAGCACTGGAGCGGGGGACGTGAGAGCATGTTACTTCTTTCATCGTCCTCTTCCCCAGCCAGAAATCACCTCAGCCTGGAGTTCTCTTTTCATGATAAAAAAAAAAGTTTTATGTGGAAGAAAAAACTGTTACAAAAAATAGATGTTTTTAAATTATCTATTGGTAGATTTAAAAATGTCAATTCAAATATTCATGCCATGCAAAATGAATTTTTTGTTTTCAATGTTGGAGATATGTGTTAGGACAGGATATTTTGTTGTCAAAAGCAAACTAGTATAGTGTATAACCTTTAACAGTGTGAGCAAGCAGTTTACTAAACAATAGATATGCCATTTAAATTGACAATAATCCTACATATCATACAGAAAATTGTGTATTAATGACTTGTGTTCTTCCAGTGTAGGGTTCAAGAGAATGAGCCAGTGAGCCCTGAATGTGTTAAGAGGTAAGTTAAGTAAGCTAAACACCAATATAATATGAGCCACAGTATGAGATGGATGCGATAATAGCCCAATGGCTTCATATAAAAACAGACCAGAAAACTCCGATCTTCCCTCAACTCTTAAAGGGAAACTAACAGCAGGTTAGAAGTCTCCTCTCTAACGTATAAATACTAGGGGGCAACTATATCTACTGAGGGGTAGCTCTAAATATTTTGGGTAACTATACCTACTGGGGGAGGATCTAGCTCATAGGGGGCAACTATACCTACTTGGGCCGGTCTGTACCCACTGGGGGGTAACTATACCTATTGCAGGCAGCTCTCTACCTATGAAGGGCCACCTATCTACCTAAAGCCCACATCTGCCTACCAAGGGGGGACATTATTACCATTTGGGACTGCATATGTGTGGATGGTGAGGTGAGGATGGTGTTAAAAAAGTACGGAGCCTAAGACGTTTGTCCAACAGATTCTATGGAGTGATGGCTGGAAAAAGAAAACGAATGAGCACCTTTCAGTCACTGGATGTAACTGTACCGTAATCACTATATTGTCAATTTATGGGGGTAATATGGACCTGTGTATGGTGTATGGAAGGGAGGAAGCATAAAAATTACAGGTACTTGAAAGCATTACGTAACACACATACAACATATGTGAAAACTTGAGTGTCCCATGCGATGTTATTTTTACAATGTTCTTTTGTGGTTAATACCCATATTGTTTTTTTGTTAAGGAACACAACTGGCTGTGAACACTCAGAGAATGTTATGCTGCACACCCTGCACAAGTACCCAGAAAATAACATGTTTTCAGGTAAAACACCAAATATACATATATGGGGAAATTTATGAAAGGGTGTAAATATACATGTTAATTACAGCTCAAACTGTAGATAAAAAAAAGTCACTAGGCTAGAACATTTTACTGGATTTTCAATGTCTAGTTGCTTGTTCTAGAAAGTAGTTGCCCATAGATTTCAGTTGACCGTCACCTGAAGTTACTTGTTTGGCTCGTATAACATCACTAGTTCTACCATTAACCTTCATAGTCAGAGGGTAACAGGCAGAAATGTTTATTAATGCAATAATGCAAGTTTTAAATGAGCTTACACTAGCATGTATAAAATAACATAACCAAGCTCACTGCATCATTACAGTAACAGAACGAAGCCTGCTACATACATATGGTTCCAGAAAAAAAAAAAAGAAGCTTACTGCATAGACACAGTAACAGAAACAAAATTACTGCATAGATGTGGTCTCAAAAACAAAATAAATGGCCCCTGGTGACCCGATTGCGATCCCCTTCAAGTGGCAAGCTCCGGCCATCAAATATCTGGGGATCTGGGTCCCCGTTGATCTGTCCACTTTATTCTCCCTCAATTACTTGCCGTTATTAACTCGCACTAAATCAGACCTGCTCTCCTATGATAAATCCCAGTTGTCCTGGTTTGGACGCATAAATGTAATTAAAATGGACGTTCTGCCTCGGTTTCTGTACACCTTTCAAGCGCTCCCCATATCTGTGTCTACCTCTTATTTCACTCAGCTTCGTTCTATCCTTCGAAAATTTGTCTGGGGCCCGGTCAGGCCACGCATTAAGTATAAAACCCTTACGAGACACAAGCTGGACGGTGGAGCGGGATTACCCGATCTCTCCCTATATTATAAAGCCTCGGTTCTACTGAGGGTGGTGGACTGGTTTCACAATGTTATAGATAAGCAGTGGGTACGTGTAGAGAGTGCTCAGTCTCCTATCGCACTACAGTCACTTCCCTGGGTGTTCCCGATCCACCGCCCACCACTAGATGTTTTTCCGCACCTGACCAGGGGATTCTTGAAGCTGTGGGATAGATTGCTCCTCTCACATAACATCTCTCACCGCTCTGGTATAATGAGCCCTCTCTTTGACAACCCTGCTTTTCCTCCGGCTTGCGGCAGAGTGTCCTTCCTGGGCTGGACGGTACCTGGGGGTGCCAGGGTAGGACAAATTTTAGGGGCTCGTAAGACTATAGGATTGTTTCAGACTCTACAGGAGGCCTGCCCGGAGGGGAACCTATCGTGGCTGGAGTACGGTCAACTAAAAGCCTATCTTCGTTCTGCCTTTCCACAAGGTATCCCCACAACCTCTCCTACTGATCTGGAGACGCTCCTTTTGGAGTCCTCCCCATCGCCAAGGGTGCTCTCCCGACTGTACCTCATCTTACTTGTTGCGGATGCTGATCCCGAACCCTCTTATCTACGTGTTTGGGAGGCTGAGTTAGGCGTTAGCTTCTCAGTTTCCGATAAGCAAAAAATATTCACCTTGACGCACAAGATGCCCATGGCCTGTCTTGCACAGGAGAAAAACTTTAAAATACTGTCCCGTTGGTACAGATTCCCACAGCTCCTGCACCACTGTTATCCCGAGGTGTCGGACCTGTGCTGGCGCTGTGAGACGGATGTTGGCATGATGGTACATGTGTGGTGGGGCTGCTCTGTCCTGACTCCATTCTGGGAGGCGGTTTTCACAATTTATAAGCAAGTCACGGGCTGATCGGTCACACCTTCTCCTAGTCTAGCCCTGCTCTTCCTGATTCCGGGATCTCCCTCTGCAGTCAAGAAGGGCATTTTGCGCCATTTCCTCACAGCAGCCAGAATCGTGATCCCCAGGCACTGGAAATCCAGAGCCCCGCCATCCATCTCGGAATGGGTGACAGAGATGGATCTTCTCTACCGTATGGAATCCTTGACTGCAGAGGAACACTCCAGAGGGACCAGGGTGGACCGTTTGTGGTTGGCTTGGACGACCTACAAGAAGGGTCCAATATTTGCCCCATGGCTAACCCGATAGAGGGTCTGCCCTCAATAACTCAACCACCCTATTCAACCCAGCCTCCTTCCCCATCCTCCCCCCCCCCCTCATCCGTTAGTGTCTGATCAGCCTTTGTCCCCCTTGGGACCTGTCTCCTCCCTTCCTACCGTTTTTGTCTTCTGTTTTCATCTAATTCTGTGTTCTTTGTTTCTCTCGGTCATCCGAGAGAACTAGTTTTACCTTGAATATTCGTCCGTGTGTTTTATGCATTAGCTGACTGATCCTTGTTTACTATGATTACCCTTGCATCTTACTGTAAGGTACCTACCCTTTTTTCTGAGAGCGGGGTTGGTCATTCCGCCGCTAGTCTACAAAGGCCTACTTACCCGTTATCTGTAGCTAATGTTGGTTATTCTTTTTGGATACGCGGAATTTTCTAGTCTGTTTATGTACTCTTTTCTATACACATCTTGTTTCTGTTCTGTATTTTATTTCCATGCAAAATCAATCAAAATCAAATTAAAAACAAAAAAACAAAACAAAATAACTGCATAGATATTGGCCCACATTTACTAGAACTGTCTAAGTGCAAACTTAGACTAGACAATTGATTTATCAGGCTGTTGAATAAATCTGTTGCACTTAAAGACTGTTTAGTTTTTTGGTGCAAAGTTTACACCTCCTATAACTTGGCCTGAATTTTCTGCCAGATGTGGGTGCCCGCTAATACAGTAATCAGATGCACAAAACACCCACCCTTTTTGTACCAGACAGAAAAGTGTGTACAAGTGTCAGAAAAGTATCTAAAATAGATGTATTATATATTATAGATGTGGAGAAAAGTCCAGTAAGTCTGGGCCATTGTATTAGAATCAAGCCTTCTGATATGGTGCCATAACCAAACATACTACATATATGGTACAAGAACAAGGTTTACTAATTATACAGTACCAGAACTAATCTTATGATGTCAGAATCAAGCTTACTACATGGATATGCTCTCACAACCAGGTTTACTACATACTGTATATATGATAACAGAGCTAAACTTACTGGATTGATATAGTACCAGAATATTAGGGTAGAGGGTGGTTTGGTGGTATTGGGCCCCTGGGAGCCCTCTTCCCTGAGCAAATGTGCAAACTGCCCATAATACAATCTGCCATTGGTAAGAACAATGGGTATATAAAGAAATTAAAGATGACTTATTCCAAAAGGCCACTGACATTAACAAAGGCAGATATTTATGAAAACAAATAAAATATGTTGCCCACCTACAATTATTAAGAAAAAATAAAAATCTATCACACTGCAAGGAATGACACATTTTCTGTATTTTATACACTTTCATCTTTGGCCTTCCACAGGTTACACTTCCATTGACCAGTTGAGGAAATTCTCTGAAGAACTGCATGATTTTATCCCCGATGCTTCGGATTATTGCGTTTTATATGTTCATGATGAAAGCAGTAATTTTTCAGGAGTCAGAACTGCACTCAGAAAAAAATAGGTTCATTATCTTTCCTTCAACTAAGTACATGGCTGTTGTGCCTGATTATACATGGCATGTTTTATTCATGTATGCATTTTAGGATTTTTTTGTGCAATGTGTAATAAAATAGGTTGTGTGAGAATTAGAATAATGAGTCGCAGTACTGTATTTAGTTGTTGCATCAGTTAAAGCACATCTCATCCCTATAATAAAACTATACATGTGTTCTTATTCTGTACTTATAAAGATATGTCTATTGTTCACCCAGCTGGATACAAGTAGACACACATTGAAATTTACTCATTCTATATTTCAGACAGGATAAGTTTAACCCTTTGAGGACCAGGCCCAAAATGACCCAGTGGACCGCGCAAATTTTGATCTTAGTGCTTTCGTTTTTCCCTCCTCCCCTTCTAAGAGCTCTAGCACTCTCAGTTTTCTATCTACAGGCCATGTAAGTGCTTGTTTTTTTCAGGAATAGTTGTACTGTGTAATGGCGTCATTCATTTTACCATAACATGTATGATGGAATTCCAAATATATTATTTATGAAGATATAAATAGGTGAAATCGTAAGAAAGAATGCAATATGGTAACGTTTGGGGGGTTCCTGTGTCTACGTAATGCACTATATGGTAACAGCGACATGACACTATTATTCTATAGGTCAGTCCGAACACAACCATATGCAGGTTACACAGATTCTCTAATGTTATATATGTATTTTTTTATGAAATCCTTTTTTTTGGCAATTAAATATTAATAAAATGGGCCTATTGTGACGCTTATAACGGTTTTATTTTTTCACCTACGGGGCTGTATGGGGTGTCATTTTTTCCGCCATGATCTCTAGTTTTTATTAATACCATATTTGTGAAGATCGGACGTTTTGATCACTTTTTATTGATTTTTTTTAATATATAATGTAACATAAAATCGGTAATCTGCGCACTTTTTCCCCTCTTTTCGTGTACGCCGTTTACCGATCGCAATGACGCTTGTTATATTTTAATAGATCGGACAATTACGCACGCTACGGTATATTATATGTTTATCTATTTATTTATTTTTATATGTTTTATTTATATAATGGGAAAGGGGGGTGATTTAGACTTTTATTGGGGGAGGGGTTTTGGGGTAGTGTGTTGGTGTTTTGAACTTTTTTTTTTTTACACTTTTGAAGTCCCTTTGAGGGACTTTTACATAAAGTACTTTGATTTCTACACTGATGAATGCTATGCCATAGGCATAGCATTGATCAGTGTTATCGGCGATCTGCTCATTGAGCCTGCCTGTGCAGGCTCAGTGTAGCAGATCGCCGATCGGACCGCACGGAGGCAGGTGAGAGACCTCCGGCAGTCCGTTTCAACGATCGGGACCCCCGCAGTCACACTGCGGGGGTCCCGATCGGTAAGTGACAGGGGACTCCCCCTGTCACTTACACTTAAACGCCGCGGTCGCGCCGCGATCGCGGCGTTTAAGGGGTTAATGACGCGCGGCAGCGCGATCGCTGCAGCGTGTCATTACCGGTGAGGTCCCGGCTGCTGTTTGCAGCCGGCCCCCACCTGCTATGAAGCGCGCTCCGCTCCGGAGCGCGCTTCATAGCGGGAAAAACACCCAGGACGTAAGGTTACGTCATGGGTCGTCTGGGGACAGACTTCCATGACGTAACCCTACGTCCAGGGTCGTCTAAGGGTTAAGCATTGATGCATGATTTTGGTTAATGGCCTGTTTCAATGTGTCTGAATTTTTTTAAGCCTATTCTATCTTGACTCAAAAATTGGACTGTAGCTCACCAATCTTTATTAAAACAAACACAGGACGAGGATAAAAAAAACTTTTAAAAACATTTATAACAATCAGGTCCCTGATAAAACCAAGTCATCGTTTATGCATTTAGAAAGATTTGGCAAATAAATATATATGATGCACATTTTCTATAGCAAGTATGATGGTAAATAATAGTACTCCAAGCTAAGATAGATATACAGTATAGATATACAGCAAAGATCAATGAGATCGGCACTCGTTTGCTTTCGGCTGCTGCAGCCGAATACAAACGAGTGCCGAGCCGGGGACGGCGCCATCTTGGACGAGTCCCCGGCCGGCATCAGACAGGGAGATCGCTCCTCTGGGACAACATCTCGGAGGAGCGATCTCCGCCACTAGACACCAGGGTAATGCTGTATGCGATAATCGGATGCAGCTGTCATGTTTGACAGCTGCATCTGATTACTGTATTAGCGGGCACGGCTACAATCGGCACCCGGGACCGCCGCGGTTCAGATCAGGGTCGCCGCGCGGCCCCGCTCTGAACGCCCGCACCTGCGCGAGGACGTACAGTTACGTCCTCGTGCGGGAAAGGGTTAAGGACAGAGCCTGAAATGGCCTTAAGGACAGAGACAAATTCTATGAATATGACCAGTGTCACTTTAGTCATTAATAACTTCGGGATGCTTTTACCTATCTGGCTGATTCTGAGACTGTTTTCTCATGACATATTGTACTTTACATTTCTGGTAAATTGGAGTCGATACTTATAACAAATCTTTATGAAAAAAACCAAAATAATGTGAAAAATTGGTAAAAAATGCATTTTTCCAACTTTGAAACTTTTCTGCTTATACAGAAAATGGTTATGCCACATAAATTATATATTAAATAGCATTAGCAACATGTCTACTTTATGTTGGCGGCATTTATTAAACTATCTTTCTTTTTTTTAGACAATAGAAAGCGTAAAACATTAGCAGCAAATTTCCAAATATTCAGTAAAATTTCAAAATCAGATATTTTTAGGGACCTGTTCAGGTTAAAGTTGGGTTCACACTACGTATATTTCAGTCAGTATTGTGGTCCTCATATTGCAACCAAAACCAGGAGTGGATTAAAATCTGTTCACACAATGTTGAAATTGAGTGGATGGCCGCCATTTTGGCAAATATTTGCTGTTATTTTAAAACAACGGCTGTTATATTGAAATAATGGCAGTTATTTACTGTTATATGGCGGCCATCCACTCAATTTCACCATTGTGTGGACAGATCCTTTCTGTGTTTTTAATCCACTCCTGGTTTTGGTTGCAATATGAGGACCACAATACTGACTGAAATATAAGTAGTGTGAACCCAGCTTATTAGGCTGGGTTCACACTATGTATATTTGAGGCTGTATTTGTGAGGCTGTATAGCAACCAAAACCAGGAGTGGATTGAAAACACAGAAAGGCTCTGTTCACATAATGTTGTAATTGAGTGGATGGCCATCATTTAATGGCAAATATTTGCTGTTATTTTAAAACAACGGCTGTGGTATTGAAATAATGGCCGTTATTTACTGTTATATGGCGGCCATCCACTCAATTTCAACATTGTGTGAACAGATCCTTTCTGTGTTTTCAATCCACTCCTGGTTTTGGTTGCTATGAGGACCTGACATGAGGACCAAATACTGCCTGAAATATACATAGTGTGAACCCAGCCTTAGTAAAGGTGTATTTGAGGGGACTGTATGTTAGAAAGCCCCACAAAGCATCCCATTTCAGAAACTGCACCCCCCAAACTCTGCAAAAGCACATCCAGAAAGTTTTTTAACCCTTTAGGGGAGTCACAGAAATAAAAGCTAAGGGGGCCATTTATTAAGTCTGGCGTTTTTTACGCCGGACTTATAAATACCCCCGCAGCTCCGGCGCTACGGGGATTTATGTAGAGGCGGACTGCCTCTACATAAATCCCGTGCGCACCGCCGAAAACCTACGCCAGCTGAGGACTGGAGTAGGTTTTCGGCGTACATTTGGGCGGAACGGATGGTAAATCGCGCGGACTCTGAGTCCGCGCCCTCCGTTCCGCCCACTACACGCCCCCTTTCCGCCCCCCTGGCGTACTCGGCGGAAAGTGCCGATTTGCGAATATTTTATTCGCAGATCGGCCATTTGCGTATAAAAAAATACGCAAATCGGCACTTTCCACCGAAAATCATCCGTTCGCCGGATGATATATGTGGCCCTAAGTGTGTAAGAAATTTGAAAACTTTAATTTTCTGTGAAGAGATTTTATTGTAATCCAATATCTTTCATAATGATAAACCTATTAGCAGAGAAATGCACCCCAATATTGATTGCCCAGTTTCTGCAGTTTATAGAAATACCCCATATGTGACCCTATTGCGCTATTTGACGCAACCACAAGCCTCAGATATAAAGGTGCGCCTAGTGAATTTCAATGCCTCTGTTTTATTTGGTCATTTTTGACTGTACCACTTCAGTTTGGCAGAGGCTCTGGGGTGCCAAAACATAAAAAACACCCCTAAAGGGACACCATTTATAAAACTACACCCCTCGAGGAATGTAACAAGGGGTGCGGTGAGCATTTGGACCCCACAGGTGCTTCACAGATTTTCAGAACAATGTGGCGTAAAAAAGGAAAAATTTTATTTTTTACACTAAAACGTTCATTTTTCATTTTTACAAGGGGATAAAAGAAAAAAAACATGTGTAGCGCAGTTTCTCCCGAGTACGGAAATACCCCACATGTGGACATAAAGTGCCAAGCGGGCGCAGGACGAGTCTCCAAAGGGCAGGAGCGCCAATTGGCTTTTGGAAGCTGGATTTCACTGGAATGGATTTCATGAGCCATGTCACATTTACAGAGCCCTTGTGTTGCCAAAAACCCCCACAAGTGACCCCATTCTGGAAACTACACCCCTCAAGGAATCTATCAAGGGGTGCAGTGAGCATATGGACCCCACTGGTGACGGGCAAAAATGTGGAACAATGTGACGTGAAAGTGAAAATTTTCATTTTTTCACTTTTACATCACAAATGTGCCCGTCATCAAGGGGTCCATAACCTCATTGCACCCCTTGTTAAATTCCCTGAGGGGTGTAGTTTCCAGAATGGGGTCACTTGTGTTTTTTTTTTTAGTGTTTTGGCAGCACCAGGGCTCTGTAAATGCGATATGGCATTCATCATCCATTCTGGCCAAATCCAGACTCCAAAATCCAAATGGCGCTCCTTCCCTTGAGAGGCTTGCCCTGCACCCACATGGCGCTTTATGTCCACATGTGGGTTATTTACAGACTCGGGGGAAATTGCTCTACACATTTTGTGTGTTGTTTTATCTTTTAACCCCTTGTGAAAATGAAAAATTTAAGGCTAAACCAACATTATAGTGTAAAAAATGTAATATTTCATTTTCACGCCACATTGTTCCACATTTGTGCCCGTCACCAGTGGGGTCCATATGCTCACTACACCCCTTGTTACATTCCCTGAGGGGTGTAGTTTCCATAATGGGGTCACTTGTGGGGGGTTTCAACTGTCTTGGCAACACAGAGGCCTTTCAAATGCAACATGGCCCCTCGAAATCCATTCCAGCCAAATCCAGCCTCCAAAAACCAAATGGCGCTCCTTCCCTTTGGAAGCTTACCCTGCACCCGTATGTCACCTTAAGCCCACATGTGGGGTATTTCTGTACTCAGGGGAAATTGCTCTACACAAGACAAGATCAATGATTTAGTGTAAAAATAAAAATTTTTGGGCAGCGTACGCTACGCTACCCCCAGACACGTCACCGGATGATGAGGATGAGGATGAATGGAGGGAAAAAGGAATGGGGGGATTCATCCTCACTGGCTGTTTCGGTGTCGGAAAAAAAAAAGGAAAAAAAGGAAAAAAAAAAAATTTGGGGGGGGGGGGGGAAACCACCAAAGCAACTGATCAGTGAATAATATTCACTAATCAGCTGCTAGGGGGCAGTAGAGCGACGCTTCCGAAGACTTCAGAGGCCTGCCGAACATTTCTGAAGTTAGACGACGCTGGACCCGACGAAACCCGGAAGCAACGCTACAAAGAGAAGAGGACGCCGCGGACCGCCGATCGCCGCTCTGGACGCCCAGATCAGGTGAGTATGGTACACCTGCACCACACACACCTGTTCTGCACCCCTCAGATACCTAGCTGAGGGGTGCAGAACCCGGCGACACTGTTTTTTAATAGTTTGATCGCCGTGATGGTACTGGCCGGCCTATCACAGCGATCGTGGGGGTGGCATCTGCGCCATCTTTCCCCAGGACATTGATATCGATTGGTGCTGTCGGCACGGAGGGGGGGGGGGTTAATCACCCCCGTGCCGGCAAGCAGGGATGGCCTGCTATACATCATAGCAGGCCATCTTCCCCGATCGCTGTGTGTGAACACACAGCGATCGGGGAAACATCTGGCATAAGTGTACGCACGTTTGCGCTAAAGCCCGCCCTGCGGGGGCATACACTTACACCCGGTGTCGTTAAGGGGTTAAATGAAGGCAACATAAACTAATGATAGAAATGCTGAACAGATCAGTGTATTTCTTACATCATTCTGTTTAGCCGTTCTCCTAATACGCAGGAGAATAGGATTCTTGCCACACCCCTCCCCCAGCCTCCAGCTGCTGATTGAGAGTTGACTGCCTATACACAGCATGGATAGGTAACTGCCAATCAGCAGCTGGTGGGCGGAGTTTTCTGTTTCTCATGAATAATGAGGACTACTGGACTGGACTACTGCACATAATGGAAAGAACTACTTATTGTCCATGTTATTCAGGAGGATATCTGCCAATTGGCTGCACAGAACAATGTAAGTGATACATCATTCTGTTCAGCTGCTCTGCCACTACTTTATGCTACACTTAGATAGGACAACATACACCTACTGACAGTCTACCTTAAGATTTTTGCTTCTATTGTTTATGAGGTGTAATCCAATTCATGCCTGCTTAGTTCATACTGCTTATAAAAGTCCCCTATGAGTATAAAAGAAAAATCAAATATACTCGGCACTTCTGTGTAATATAGAGCAAAGCAATTAGCTCTGCCCACATTATGCATCATCCAGTTCACAATGGGAGTTGTAGTTTTGCAGCTAGTTTCTCTCCAGGTGTCATCACTACAACACCCATCATCTCCTGCTGGTAGTTCATGATGAAAGTTGTAGTTTTGCACCGATGTCTTTCCAAATTGCAGCACTACAACCCCATCATGTCCTGCTGACAGTTCATGATGGGAGTTGTAGTTGTGCAGCTGGAGGGCCAAAAATTTAGAACCCATGATTAGAGAATTAAACAGTATGGTGCATTATAGGGGACAGTGTCACAGGGTATGAGGGGGAGACAGTGGTACAGTATATGAGTGGGCAGACGTCACCTGTGGGTCACTGAATATAACTATTTATTCTGTCTCTGGCTGCCCTACTTGGTTGGCATGGGGGGGGGGGGGTGTCAGAAAGTTATATAAATTTGTAATTTACTTTTGTAATATCTGAAGCCTTCCAGTATTTATCAGCTGCTGTATGTCCTGCTGGAAGTGGTATATTCTTTTCAGTCTGACACTGCTCTCTGCTGCCACTTCTGTACATTTCAGGAACTGACCAAAGCAGTAGCAAATCCCCATAAAAAAACTGTCCTGCTCTGGACAAATGCTGTCATGGATATAGTTGGCAGCAGAGAGCACTGTCTCAGACTGAAATGAAAACATCACTTCCTGTAGGGCATACAGCACCTGGTAAGTACTTGAGATTTTTAAATCGAAGTAAATTAGTAAATCTATATAACTTTCTAAAACCAGTTGATTTGAAATAAAAAGTTTTTTGCCAGAGTACCCTTTTAAATTTCTTCCTACTGGATTCACTTGTGGCTTTGGCTTAAAAGACTTATTTAACAAATTGCAGCTGCAGTTTAAAACAAACAAGCAACCCACCAAAAAATGCTGTGTGACACCAGCCTTAGGGGACTTTCACACACTGCAGTTTTTGAGCCAGAGTTAAAAGTGGATCCGTCAGGAAGCAGAAGTACAAACCCTTCCTTTATAGTTCCTGTTACTTTTGAATCAATTCCTAGTTTTGGCTCAAAAACTGTGGTGGCAAAACTCCAAACAACTCCTTTGCGTGACAGAAGCCTTATGGAAGGTCCCTGCTGGTGCTCTGTATGTGAGGAGGCACTACTTATTAAGAGCACTGCTGGTGCTCTGTATGTGAGCAGGCACTATTTATTGAGGGCACTGCTGCTGCTCTGTATGTGAGGAGGCACTATTTATTGAGGGCACTGCTGCTGCTCTGTATGTGAGGAGGCACTATTTATTGAGGGCACTGCTGCTGCTCTGTATGTGAGGAGGCACTATTTATTGAGGGCACTGCTGCTGCTCTGTATGTGAGGAGGCACTATTTATTGAGGGCACTGCTGCTGCTCTGTATGTGAGGAGGCACTATTTATTGAGGGCACTGCTGCTGCTCTGTATGGGTGGGTTCACATTGAGGAATTCTCGCGGATAAACTCAGCGGAATTCCGCCGGCTGTACGGACGCGCATCTTTCCGCCGGCTCCATAGACACCATTTTGTGGGCCTGCTGATTCCGCATTCTGCCGAAAGAACTGACACGTCAATTCTTTTGGCAGAATGCAAAATCAGCCGGCCCATAGAATGGTGTCTATGGAGCCGGCGGAAAGGTGCGCGTCCGTGAGCGCGTACAGCCGGCAGAATTCCGCAAAGTTTATCTGTGAGAATTCCTCAATGTGAACCCACCCTATGTGAAAAGACACTGTTTATTGGGGCACTTTGCTGGAGCTCTGTATGTGGGGAGACACAATTTATTGGGGGCACTTTGCTGGTGCTCTTTATATGAGTGGGTACTATTTATTGGGGCACTCTGCTGCTGCTCTGTATGTGAGGAGGCGCAATTTATTGGGGGCACTTTGCTGGTGTTATTTATATGAGGGGGTACTATTTATTGGGGCACTCTGCTGCTGCTCTTTATCTGAGGAGACACTATTTATTGGGGCACTCTGCTGCTGCTCTTTATGTGAAGAGACACTATTTATTGGGGGCACTCTGCTGCTGCTTTTCATCTGAGGAGACACTATTTATTGGGGGCACTCTGCTGCTGCTCTTTATGTGAAGAGACACTATTTATTGGGGGCACTCTGATGCTGCTTTTTATGTGTGGAGACACTATTTATTGCGGGCACTCTGCTGGTGCTCTGCATGTGAGGAGACACTATTTATTGGGGGCACTCTGCTGGTGCTCTGTATGTGAGGAGACACTATTTATTGGGGGCACTCTGCTGCTGCTCTGTATGTGACGAGACACTATTTATTGGGGCCACTCTGCTGGTGCTCTGTATGTGAGGAGACACTATTTATTGGGGCCACTGTGTTGTTGCTCATTATGTGTGGAGACACTATTTATTGGGGGCACTGCTTATTAGGGACACTGCTTGTGCTCTGTATGTGTGGAGACACTATTTATTAGTGGTGGTCTTTGGGAAAGAAATTCACTTGAAGCAGCAGTATCATCAGATCAAGGCAGCTTTATTTCTTGCGTAAGGAGACAAGTCATCAAAGTTGTCTGATAACACCATATAAATACAGTGTTTATATAAGTTCTGTCTTTCAAAGTGTACCTGTCGTTTGTAAAAACTTTTGACATGTTATAGAGTTTCGGGGTCTGAGTGTTCAGAGCCATGTCACGAGTATAAAAAATATAGAACACACACCACAACGGTTTGCTGCTTAAGACTTCATTTGCTTTACTTTTTTCTTTTTCATCCAAGTATAAACATATACATGTTCACAATAGTAAAGTCTGAAAATATATATATCTGCCACGTCATGAAACATCAGAGTCATATGACATTAGTCGGGCTCCATAGACTTATAATGACAATGTGTTGGACCCTGATTGATGACATAGAGCCAGGAGAGGACCACACTTAGTCTGGTCTTCTCCTGGCTTGTTCTCCTGATTGGTACGGGTCTTAACACTCAGACCCCAGCCAATTAAAACCTTTGACATGTCTTTATGACATGAAGCAAGAAGGAGTCCAACAGCATGAGTCTGAGATCTTCAGTTTATTACAAATCTATGAGCACACGGATTTGAAATAAACAGGAGATCTCAGACTTAACTTGGATGCTGTTGGACTCCTTCTTACTTCATGTCACTCAGTCAGTTCCCAGGATAACCGGCACTCCAGCGTGCATCCCTTATGCTCCACTGCCATTCTCCGGACCTTTTTGCATGGTCCTGGTAAATCACTTTTGTCAAACGTTTTTACAAACAACAGTGAGACTTTAATTAAAGGAGAAGTCTGGCAAAAATTTTTATTAAAGTATTGTATTGCCCCCCAAAAGTTATACAAATCACCAATATACACTTATTATGGGAAATGCACATAAAGTGCTTTTTTCCCTGCACTTACTACTGCATCAAGGCTTCACTTCCTGGATAAAATGATGATGTCACGACCTGACTCCCAGAGCTGTGCGGGCTGTGGCTGCTGGAGAGGATGATGGCAGGGGGACACTGAGGGACACAGGGCACTGGAGGGACACTGAGCATCTCTCTGCCATCATCCTCTCCTGCAGCCACAGCCCGCACAGCTCTGGGAGTCGGGTTGTGACATCACCATTTTATCCAGGAAGTGAAGCCTTGATGCAGTAGTAAGTGCAGGGAAAAAAGCACTTTATAAGCATTTACCATAATAAGTGTCTATTAGTGATTTGTATAACTTTTGGGGGGCAACACAATACTTTAATAAAAATTTTCGCTGGACTTCTCTTAAAAAGGAATGTTGCATAGCTTCCAATAAGAAGGTCAGAACTCCCTATACAAGTACAAGGCTGGAAACAAGCTGCAGTTTTTGTGCCAAAACCAGAAGGGGATACAACGGGAAGGAGATGTACAAGTGCTCCATGATTTGAATAAAAGTGACTGTATCCATGTTTTCCAAGACTCCCCAGGGCTGCATCCAACTTCATCAGCAACTGGTATTCAAATGCCAAACAATCGGACTTGAGGATGCTAGAGTCACATTATCTCTATAGTCTAGGGGTTTTGTAATAAAGCCTTACCTCCTATCGATTATCCCTATAACATTCCCGAGTTATCTTATCATGGTTTTCGATTGTTTTACGGATTATTATCAAAGAACAAATTAAATTTGGAACCCAGGAATATCATCACTATAGAAGAGAGAATGACTAAATTAAATTTGGAACCCAGGAATATCATAATTATATGGGAGAGAATGACTATTCTTTTTGTCCTTTAGTTCACCATAAAAATTCTATCCTCCATCCACAAGTACCCAAATGGTGTCCACATGCTCTGTCAACCGTTGGTTTCTTCGAGGCGAGCCTCCTCCCATTAGGAAGAGGCCAATGCCCCAGGAGGTGATTCCATATTCTTTCCCTATTGCATCAGGAAGTGGTTTGACCAACTTGTTATGATTGGGGATAATATGCTCAATGTTTTTATTTTATGTAATTTTTTTTTCCAGATTCTGTGGTATGAAGGGTAAAAACATTATTAACAAAATGTGCTCTGTTATCTCTATATATTTTCTCTGGTATACCAAACCTTGGTATTATTCCTTTTGCTTTGGTCAGAGTTATTGAATCTGGACTTGAACTTTTATAATGGCATCAATGATGAACAATAAATACTTCTTCCCCTCCCCTTCTTTTGGCCACTTTATCAGTTCTGAAGGAAATTTGTATTTTGGATGATGCCTTCTCTGCCCCCTCCCCTCTCTACCTACTACCTGCTCTTATGGCAAAGTCCCTTGCGCCCCCTCCACCCCTATGGAGCTGTCTATCACGACACCACCTTAGGGATCTATTTTGCAAGCATAATCCTTTAGATATAGCTGGACTTTTACCTTCAAAACACTTCCAATCCTAACACGTCCAGAACCTGTGCCACTCCTTTGCCTCATCAACGGACCGATTACGTGATATTAACTGGTTGGAAAGTCTAGTTCTACTTCCTTAAAACCCTACGAGGCCTATTTCTAAAATTGATGCTGATCTTATCACTCCTTCGGAAGACTCTAAACCGTCGTGCCTCTTTAAAGCGGAAGCTACACACTTCCTTCACCACTGAAGAAAGCAAATTTATTACGACCCACTCCCTGGGTTTTTTGCCATTCATTTGCATTCAAAAATCCTCTTTCAAATTGTTCTCCCCCTGGTATAGAACCCCAGCTTTTTTATTTGACCGTGACATCACCCCTGACGATTTATGCTGCGGAGGTGTTAGAGAACGAGGATCTGTTTCCCACATATGGTGGCACTGTGCGACCATCCGTCCATTTTGGGATCAAATGATCTTGATGATCTCTTATCCTCCTGGACTTCCACTAGATAATACTCCAGAGTTGGTTCTTCTATGGGACCCTTCCCACTCCTTAACTCCTAAAAGAGACAACCTCCTCACCCACCTATTAGTGGTCGCAAAAATTATGATTCCTCTATATTGGAGATCTGTGGATCCCCCTCCTGTAGCCAGGTGGATTGAAAAAGTTGAAGACATCAGACGGATAGAGGAAGTCTGTAACTGGCACAACCTTTGACATGACAAATACTCTTCCCTTTGTCTTTCAGATGTCCATTAGCTTATTGTGTTGGCCATGTGGCCTCTTGTTTTTATTGTCATGTCCATTGTTATTATATAAAAATATGTCTCATTAAAAAGAGATTTGAAAGAAATACTTCTTTACCTTGCACTTATTTAGCTCAATGAAGTCCATGCCGCTTCCCTGTGTGTTGTTTGGCACAGATGTGGCAGGACAGACAAAAAAATGTTTTAGACTGTAAATACTTAACATTTTATGCCTACTACTCATCCTGTTTATATAAGTTCTTTCTTTGATTAAAAAGCAACATTGCATAGCTTTATTTATGGGAGTCAGGACTCCCTATACAAGTACAAAGACGAAATCTTTCTTCTCACGGGCCTGAGGTTATATATTATCCTAAGATTATATATTGTACATTCTTAAGGTTATATATTATCTCCTGTTTGCTGTAACGCTGCTAGCCGGTACCCAGCAGCGATTCCTTCTCTTCTGAGCTGTGATTCATGCTTGTCCTAGATGCACATCTTCGTGTCTTCTAGCGTCTTCTTCTATCTTCTGCTGCAATGGTGCCACTGGCCACTACGCTGTGCATGTGGCCAACTGCTTTGGAATAATAGAGGAAGATTGTCCCCCTTGCCTGAGTGTTGTTTGATTATTGCATTCCAAACAAATGTGTGTTTCTGCTATTTGACCCTTGCCTGTTTTTTGCATTACCCTTCATGCCTGGCTCCTCTCTGTACCGTGTGCCTCTCCTGTTGGTGAATGATGCTGACAAGCTTCCGAAGCCATCTACCCTGACCCTCCACCTGCCTGATTATGATATCTGTCTCATCCCTGGTAGTGCGCTTCAGCTTCTGCTGACCACAATTACTTGGCCTATTCATCAGTGCCTCACACCAACTCTGTGTGGTCCTTGTGGACCAGCTGCTTCTTACACCACGACCACACTTGAAGAACACCCTGGTGCCTTCTAGCCACAGAAGTCCAGCTTCCGCTTCCTGTATCGGGATAAAGGGTGAAGACCTAGAGGGCACTTAGACTCGGGTCCCAGGTGTAGCCCAAAGCCAAACCAGTTGAGTGGTACCGCAGGTCCACACTTTGTCCTTGTACTGCTGATAACAGCAAGGTGTTAAAATCTAACAGTTGGTTAACCTTTTGGTATGAAACTCTCGGCATAGATAAAAGTAAACTATTGTTCTGTTTATACTGTCTGTGCTTTATCAGCTATCTAAATACTATATTAATTCTAGCAAAACTAAATTATACTTGCAGTGCTGCAGAACCCTATATGCCACTGCTGCTGAATTTCAGGTCTAAAAATGGTTAATCGATGGATGAAGGATATAAACTGCCTTTGTGTTTTACACTATGTTCTATTCAGATACAGCAAGCACATGCTGCAGTGGAGTAAGCGTTTAACTGGATATGTGACTTACAGCACTTTTCACTTCTCTGCCACTTGCTTGAGAAGCAGTTTGTTGGCTACCTTCCCTGATTCTGGGCCTATCACAGCCCCCCCTAAAAGTCTTAAAGTATCACTGTTGTTGGGAAAAACTTTTGATGTCATACAGACATGTCAAAAGTTTTGATTGGTCCAGGTCTAAATGTTGAGACCCATATCGATTGTGAGAACGAGACGGGAGAAGACTGCGCTCAGCCTGGTCCTCTCCTGGCTCTGTGTCACATGAAAAGTTGCATTGCTAATATAAGTCTGGAGTAGGTATGGTGGCCCACTCTTTCACTGATACAGAGCGGGAAGTTCTCGCAATCGGTACAGGTCTGAACACTCAGACCTGGACCAATCAAAACTTTTGTCATGTCTCTATGACATAATTCGCTAAGATCCTTATTTTTTTTATATCTATACAGCAGGTTTTTATTGTGCGTACACCGGGGGGGGGGGGAATATATGGTAAGAGCTTGCACCTGTGGGTTGCTGCTGCACCTTCTGAGGCACAGGAATTGAGGAGTCAGGGGAGAAAAAAAACGTAATGAATTTATCTACTCGGGTATTATCCCAGGATCAAATTTCTGTATTGTCTAAAGGTTTAAATTTTGCGCCCACCAATGTACCCAATGCTTTTTCTATACTATGTGATGTTAACAAGTTCGTTCGCAATCTCACTGTGCGCAGACATTTCTTTGATGTTGACACTGTTCACACTGCACGTGATTTCTCTGATGGGATTGCCAACGAGTTTGTTGGGAAAAATTTCTCTGAACAACAGGCTCTTGTATCATTGTTGGATTTAGACAACAATGTGTTCCACTCCACCAAGAATCCAGGATTCTATCCTGTCCAGTCTCGTGCAGACTGTATGGATCGCTTCCAGAATGTGGTGGAACGGGACATTGCCCGTATTGTTGGGGATAATACTACACATAAACACTTTAAACACAATTTATCCTCAAGGGAACAGTCAGCTCTAAAAGAATTGTCCACCTTCGACGACATCATTGTCAGGATGTCTGACAAGGGTGGAATTGTAACAGTTATGAATAAGACAGACTATATATCACAAATTGAGGATTTATTGAGTGACGAGTCCACATATCACAAACTAACATTCAATCCTACCAACAAATACTTGGAAGAGTTACGCAAGATAGTTACACATGGGGTGAATCTGGGTATTCTTAGCAGCAAGGAATCTGATTACCTTGTTGTTGAGAACCCCATCACTCCTATTATGTATGCGTTACCGAAAACACACAAAGGGATTGTCCCCCCTCCAATGCGACCTATAGTGTCCAGCACTGGGTCACTATTGGAGAGACTCTCTGCATGGTTGGATGGCTTGTTACAGCCACTAGTCAGGCGTGTTCCGGGTTACCTGCAAGACTCTAGAGATGTCCTTACATCACTTAGTGACGTCACTTGGCAGCCAGAGTGGCACTGGCTGTCTTGTGATGTCACTTCACTCTATACATCCATTCCATGGACAGTAGCATTAAATGCGCTTCAGTTCCATTTACAGAAATATGGTCAGTACACCAGCGAACTCAATGAATTCATTGTTGAAGTAGCTTCTTTTTTGTTGAGCCACAACTTTTTTATGTTCAATCGCAAATTTTTCCTTCAATCTAGTGGGGTTTCGATGGGGGCTAGACACTCCCTTTCGTTAGCTAACCTCACCATGTCCTTTTGGGAGGAACATTACATTTTTTCTGTGTCTAATCCTTTCTCTTCTTGCTTGCAATGGTACGGGAGATTCATCGATGATGTCATCATGGTTTGGAACGGAGATGAATCTTCCGTACCATTGTTTCTGTCATATTTAAATTCCAACAATTATAATTTAAGATTCACATATAATTTTCAGAAAAACTGCATTGAATTCTTGGACCTGTTATTGCAGGGGTTACCAAATGAAAAAATTTTATTTTCTACTTACCGTAAACCCATCTCAGGCAATAATTTGCTCAGAGCTGATAGCAATCATCCTCCTCATACCATACGAGCCAACCCCGTAGTCATGTTTTATGCTTTATTATTTTCATGTTGTGTACATTTTTTTATGTCCTTTCCGTCATTTATGATCACCAAAACTTGATTCTTTGTGTTCATTTTTGGCTCATGTTCACACCATATATATTGCCTAATAGTTTAACATTGAGATTGATCAGGTCACAACCGGTGACTGTTGGGTTTACATCTTTTCCCAACATCACACATAGTAGTCACAATGAATTATTTTTCATATTATATTGGTTGGTTAAGGTAGCTATAATTGCATGGGGGAATGCTGATCATGTTTATATATTATTGTCAAATGTTTTATATTGGTTACAGCTGTTTATTTTCCCATGTGTTTATAGCACAGCTTTTTCTGATGCAATAAGACCTAATACTGAATATGTAAATCTTAATCATCTTATCCATTTCCTTTTCTTAGCACTATGTCCTATAATGTTATTATATTTATGTATATATAATTTGGAGTACTACACATATAGGCTTTGACTTTGTAACAATGTTTATAGCATACTACAAGTTCATTTAACCACTCCCACGCTAGTGCAATGCACCTGGTTTTCAGGGTATTTAAGTATACAATGTGGTGGGAGGAATTGTCAGTGAGCAAGAGTGCGCATGCGCTCGAAACGCGTCTGATCTCTGTGGGGTCCCTGCACTTTGGTGATTCACATGTTTTTACCTGCATTTGGAAAATAAAGGCATCTTTCTTTGCTACGTGCTGGATCATTGTTTTCCTTGGACCTTCTGTTTTTGCCTGTACTTAAAGGAAAAGTCCAGCGAAAATGTTTATTCAAATATTGTACAAATTACCAATATACATTTATTACGGGAAATGCTTATAAAGTGTTTGCTCAGCTGGGTACCTGACATTGCAGCTGGATGAGCTGCAGGAGGCCTGGACCTGGCGGTATCGCTACAGGGCACGAGGATAGGAAGGTATACTTTATGGTCTTGCACCCCCATGCCTT